>NW_026518957.1:0-282000 GCF_947347685.1 Pleuronectes platessa
AAAAGCGCTGGAAACGGTGAGATAAGCCTATTTTTGCAACTTTGGTTAAATCTTAAATTTTTCATCACAGATGTGCCCAAGATGCCCAAAAGCGCTGGAAACGGGGAGATAAGCCTTTTTTTGCAACTATGGTTAAAATCTTAAATTTTTCATCACAGATGTGCCCAAGATGCGCAAAAGCGCTGGAAACGGTGAGATAAACCTATTTTTGCAACTATAATTAAAATCTTAAATTTTTCATCACAAATGTGCCCAAGATGCCCAAAGGCACTGGAAACTGAGAGATAAGCCTATTTTTGCAACTTTGGTTAAAATCTTCAATTTTTCATCACAGATGTGCCCAAGATGCGCAAAAGCGCTGGAAACGGTGAGATAAGCCTATTTTTGCAACTTTGGTTAAATCTTAAATTTTTCATCACAGATGTGACCTAGATGCGCAAAAGCGCTGGAAACGGTGAGATAAGCCTATTTTTGCAACTTTGGTTAAAATCTTCATTTTTTCATCACAGATATGCCCAAGATGCACAAAAGTGCTGGAAACGGTGAGATAGGCCTAATTTTGCAACAATGTTTAAGGTTTGGAGGTTTCATAGACTAAAGTTGAAAATCAGTGGTTTGACTGCCATAATGAAATAGGGTCACTAATCAACGTGTTTTCTCAAAAGGCCTTCAGTCAAATTCCTTGATACTTAAAATGCATACAGTGGATTATAATAATGAAAAAGGATAATTTGAAATCTTGGTTTCAACTCTAGAGGAACTCTTTGAAAAAAAGATTTGAAGTTTTGGAAACCCCAATGAAACAGTAGCAACTGCACGGTTTCTACTGTCAGATTGGCTCTAAGTGCCAAAAAGTGCTGGAAACAGGGAGATAAGCCTATTTTTGCAACTTTGGTTAAAATCATAAATTTTTCATCACAGATGTGCCCAAGATGCGCAAAAGCGCTGGAAACGGTGAGATAAGCCTATTTTTGCAACTTTGGTTAAATCTTAAATTTTTCATCACAGATGTGCCCAAGATGCGCAAAAGCGCTGGAAACGGTGAGATAAGCCTATTTTTGCAACTTTGGTTAAAATCTTCATTTTTTCATCACAGATATGCCCAAGGTGCACAAAAGTAATGGAAACGGTGAGATAAGCCTAATTTTGCAACAATGTTTAAGGTTTGGAGGTTTCATAGACTAAAGTTGAAAATCAGTGGTTTGACTGCCATAATGAAATAGGGTCACTAATCAACGTGTTTTCTCAAAAGGCCTTCAGTCAAATTCCTTGATACTTAAAATGCATACAGTGGATTATAATAATGAAAAAGGATAATTTGAAATCTTGGTTTCAACTCTAGAGGAACTCTTTAAAAAAAAGATTTGAAGTTTTGGAAACCCCAATGAAAAAGTAGCAACTGCACGGTTTCTACTGTCAGATTGGCTCTAAGTGCCAAAAAGTGCTGGAAACGGGGAGATAAGCCTATTTTTGCAACAATGGTTAAAATCTTCAATTTTTCATCACAGATGTGCCCAAGATGCACAAAAGCGCTGGAAACGGTGAGATAAGCCTATTTTTGCAACTTTGGTTAAAATCTTAATTTTTTCATCACAGATATGCCCAAGGTGCACAAAAGTGCTGGAAACGGTGAGATAAGCCTAATTTTGCAACAATGTTTAAGGTTTGGAGGTTTCATAGACTAAAGTTGAAAATCAGTGGTTTGACTGCCATAATGAAATAGGGTCACTAATCAACGTGTTTTCTCAAAAGGCCTTCAGTCAAATTCCTTGATACTTAAAATGCATACAGTGGATTATAATAATGAAAAAGGATAATTTGAAATCTTGGTTTCAACTCTAAAGGAACTCTTTAAAAAAAAGATTTTAAGTTTTGGAAACCCCAATGAAAAAGTAGCAACTGCACGGTTTCTACTGTTCAGATTGGCTCTAAGTGCCAAAAAGTGCTGGAAACGGGGAGATAAGCCTATTTTTGCAACAATGGTTAAAATCTTCAATTTTTCATCACAGATGTGCCCAAGATGCACAAAAGCGCTGGAAACGGTGAGATAAGCCTATTTTTGCAACTTTGGTTAAAATCTTAAATTTTTCATCACAGATGTGCCCAAGATGCCCAAAAGCGCTGGAAACGGGGAGATAAGCCTTTTTTTGCAACTTTGGTTAAAATCTTAAATTTTTCATCACAGATGTGCCCAAGATGCGCAAAAGCGCTGGAAACGGTGAGATAAACCTATTTTTGCAACTATAATTAAAATCTTAAATTTTTCATCACAAATGTGCCCAAGATGCCCAAAGGCGCGGGAAACGGTGAGATAACCCTATTTTTGCAACTTTGGTTAAAATCTTCATTTTTTCATCACAGATATGCCCAAGGTGCACAAAAGTGCTAGAAACGGTGAGATAAGCCTAATTTTGCAACAATGTTTAAGGTTTGGAGGTTTCATAGACTAAAGTTGAAAATCAGTGGTTTGACTGCCATAATGAAATAGGGTCACTAATCAACGTGTTTTCTCAAAAGGCCTTCAGTCAAATTCCTTGATACTTAAAATGCATACAGTGGATTATAATAATGAAAAAGGATAATTTGAAATCTTGGTTTCAACTCTAAAGGAACTCTTTAAAAAAAAGATTTTAAGTTTTGGAAACCCCAATGAAAAAGTAGCAACTGCACGGTTTCTACTGTCAGATTGGCTCTAAGTGCCAAAAAGTGCTGGAAACGGGGAGATAAGCCTATTTTTGCAACAATGGTTAAAATCTTCAATTTTTCATCACAGATGTAACCAAGATGCACAAAAGCGCTTTAAACGGTGAGATAAGCCTATTTTTGCAACTTTGGTTAAAATCTTCAATTTTTCATCACAGATGTGCCCAAGATGCGCAAAAGCGCTGGAAACGGTGAGATAAGCCTATTTTTGCAACTTTGGTTAAAATCTTCATTTTTTCATCACAGATATGCCCAAGGTGCACAAAAGTGCTGGAAACGGTGAGATAAGCCTAATTTTGCAACAATGTTTAAGGTTTGGAGGTTTCATAGACTAAAGTTGAAAATCAGTGGTTTGACTGCCATAATGAAATAGGGTCACTAATCAACGTGTTTTCTCAAAAGGCCTTCAGTCAAATTCCTTGATACTTAAAATGCATACAGTGGATTATAATAATGAAAAAGGATAATTTGAAATCTTGGTTTCAACTCTAAAGGAACTCTTTAAAAAAAAGATTTTAAGTTTTGGAAACCCCAATGAAAAAGTAGCAACTGCACGGTTTCTACTGTCAGATTGGCTCTAAGTGCCAAAAAGTGCTGGAAACGGGGAGATAAGCCTATTTTTGCAACAATGGTTAAAATCTTCAATTTTTCATCACAGATGTGCCCAAGATGCACAAAAGCGCTGGAAACGGTCAGATAATTCTATTTTTGCAACTTTGGTTAAAATCTTCAATTTTTCATCACAGATGTGCCCAAGATGCACAAAAGCGCTGGAAACGGTGAGATAAGCCTATTTTTGCAACTTTGGTTAAAATCTTCAATTTTTCATCACAGATGTGCCCAAGATGCGCAAAAGCGCTGGAAACGGTGAGATAAGCCTATTTTTGCAACTTTGGTAAAAATCTTAAATTTTTCATCACAGATGTGCCCAAGATGCGCAAAAGCGCTGGAAACGGTGAGATAAGCCTATTTTTGCAACTTTGGTTAAAATCTTAATTTTTTCATCACAGATATGCCCAAGGTGCGCAAAAGTGTTGGAAACGGTGAGATAAGCCTAATTTTGCAACAATGTTTAAGGTTTGGAGGTTTCATAGACTAAAGTTGAAAATCAGTGGTTTGACTGCCATAATGAAATAGGGTCATTAATCAACGTGTTTTCTCAGAAGGCCTTCAGTCAAATTCCTTGATACTTAAAATGCATACAGTGGATTATAATAATGAAAAAGGATAATTTGAAATCTTGGTTTCAACTCTAAAGGAACTCTTTAAAAAAAAGATTTTAAGTTTTGGAAACCCCAATGAAAAAGTAGCAACTGCAAGGTTTCTACTGTCAGATTGGCTCTAAGTGCCAAAAAGTGCTGGAAACGGGGAGATAAGCCTATTTTTGCAACAATGGTTAAAATCTTCAATTTTTCATCACAGATGTGCCCAAGATGCACAAAAGCGCTGGAAACGGTCAGATAATTCTATTTTTGCAACTTTGGTTAAAATCTTCAATTTTTCATCACAGATGTGCCCAAGATGCACAAAAGCGCTGGAAACGGTGAGATAAGCCTATTTTTGCAACTTTGGTTAAAATCTTCAATTTTTCATCACAGATGTGCCCAAGATGCACAAAAGCGCTGGAAACGGTGAGATAAGCCTATTTTTGCAACTTTGGTTAAAATCTTCAATTTTTCATCACAGATGTGCCCAAGATGCGCAAAAGCGCTGGAAACGGTGAGATAAGCCTATTTTTGCAACTTTGGTTAAAATCTTAAATTTTTCATCACAGATGTGCCCAAGATTCCCAAAAGCGCTGGAAACGGTGAGATAAGCCTATTTTTGCAACTTTGGTTAAAATCTTCATTTTTTCATCACAGATATGCCCAAGGTCAAAAGTGCTGGAAACGGTGAGATAAGCCTAATTTTGCAACAATGTTTAAGGTTTGGAGGTTTCATAGACTAAAGTTGAAAATCAGTGGTTTGACTGCCATAATGAAATAGGGTCACTAATCAACGTGTTTTCTCAAAAGGCCTTCAGTCAAATTCCTTGATACTTAAAATGCATACAGTGGATTATAATAATGAAAAAGGATAATTTGAAATCTTGGTTTCAACTCTAAAGGAACTCTTTAAAAAAAAGATTTTAAGTTTTGGAAACCCCAATGAAAAAGTAGCAACTGCAAGGTTTCTACTGTCAGATTGGCTCTAAGTGCCAAAAAGTGCTGGAAACGGTGAGATAAGCCTATTTTTGCAACTTTGGTTAAAATCTTAAATTTTTCATCACAGATGTGCCCAAGATGCGCAAAAGCGCTGGAAACGGTGAGATAAGCCTATTTTTGCAACTTTGGTTAAAATCTTCAATTTTTCATCACAGATGTGCCCAAGATGCACAAAAGCGCTGGAAACGGTGAGATAAGCCTATTTTTGCAACAATGGTTAAAATCTTCAATTTTTCATCACAGATGTGCCCAAGATGCGCAAAAGCGCTGGAAACGGTGAGATAAGCCTATTTTTGCAACTTTGGTTAAAATCTTCATTTTTTCATCACAGATATGCCCAAGGTGCACAAAAGTGCTGGAAACGGTGAGATAAGCCTAATTTTGCAACAATGTTTAAGGTTTGGAGGTTTCATAGACTAAAGTTGAAAATCAGTGGTTTGACTGCCATAATGAAATAGGGTCACTAATCAACGTGTTTTCTCAAAAGGCCTTCAGTCAAATTCCTTGATACTTAAAATGCATACAGTGGATTATAATAATGAAAAAGGATAATTTGAAATCTTGGTTTCAACTCTAAAGGAACTCTTTAAAAAAAAGATTTTAAGTTTTGGAAACCCCAATGAAAAAGTAGCAACTGCACGGTTTCTACTGTCAGATTGGCTCTAAGTGCCAAAAAGTGCTGGAAACGGGGAGATAAGCCTATTTTTGCAACAATGGTTAAAATCTTCAATTTTTCAACACAGATGTGCCCAAGATGCACAAAAGCGCTTTAAACGGTGAGATAAGCCTATTTTTGCAACTTTGGTTAAAATCTTAAATTTTTCATCACAGATGTGCCCAAGATGCGCAAAAGCGCTGGAAACGGTGAGATAAGCCTATTTTTGCAACTTTGGTTAAAATCTTCAATTTTTCATCACAGATGTGCCCAAGGTGCACAAAAGTGCTGGAAACGGTGAGATAAGCCTAATTTTGCAACAATGTTTAAGGTTTGGAGGTTTCATAGACTAAAGTTGAAAATCAGTGGTTTGACTGCCATAATGAAATAGGGTCACTAATCAACGTGTTTTCTCAAAAGGCCTTCAGTCAAATTCCTTGATACTTAAAATGCATACAGTGGATTATAATAATGAAAAAGGATAATTTGAAATCTTGGTTTCAACTCTAAAGGAACTCTTTAAAAAAAAGATTTTAAGTTTTGGAAACCCCAATGAAAAAGTAGCAACTGCACGGTTTCTACTGTCAGATTGGCTCTAAGTGCCAAAAAGTGCTGGAAACGGGGAGATAAGCCTATTTTTGCAACAATGGTTAAAATCTTCAATTTTTCATCACAGATGTGCCCAAGATGCACAAAAGCGCTGGAAACGGTGAGATAAGCCTATTTTTGCAACTTTGGTTAAAATCTTCAATTTTTCATCACAGATGTGCCCAAGATGCACAAAAGCGCTGGAAACGGTGAGATAAGCCTATTTTTGCAACTTTGGTTAAAATCTTCAATTTTTCATCACAGATGTGCCCAAGATGCGCAAAAGCGCTGGAAACGGTGAGATAAGCCTATTTTTGCAACTTTGGTTAAAATCTTAAATTTTTCATCACAGATGTGCCCATGATTCCCAAAAGCGCTGGAAACGGTGAGATAAGCCTATTTTTGCAACTTTGGTTAAAATCTTCATTTTTTCATCACAGATATGCCCAAGGTGCACAAAAGTGCTGGAAACGGTGAGATAAGCCTAATTTTGCAACAATGTTTAAGGTTTGGGGGTTTCATAGACTAAAGTTGAAAATCAGTGGTTTGACTGCCATAATGAAATAGGGTCACTAATCAACGTGTTTTCTCAAAAGGCCTTCAGTCAAATTCCTTGATACTTAAAATGCATACAGTGGATTATAATAATGAAAAAGGATAATTTGAAATCTTGGTTTCAACTCTAAAGGAACTCTTTAAAAAAAAGATTTTAAGTTTTGGAAACCCCAATGAAAAAGTAGCAACTGCACGGTTTCTACTGTCAGATTGGCTCTAAGTGCCAAAAAGTGCTGGAAACGGGGAGATAAGCCTATTTTTGCAACTTTGGTTAAAATCTTAAATTTTTCATCACAGATATGCCCAAGGTGCGCAAAAGTTCTGGAAACGGTGATATAAGCCTAATTTTGCAACAATGTTTAAGGTTTGGAGGTTTCATAGACTAAAGTTGAAAATCAGTGGTTTGACTGCCATAATGAAATAGGGTCACTAATCAACGTGTTTTCTCAGAAGGCCTTCAGTCAAATTCCTTGATACTTAAAATGCATACAGTGGATTATAATAATGAAAAAGGATAATTTGAAATCTTGCTTTCAACTCTAAAGGAACTCTTTAAAAAAAAGATTTTAAGTTTTGGAAACCCCAATGAAAAAGTAGCAACTGCAAGGTTTCTACTGTCAGATTGGCTCTAAGTGCCAAAAAGTGCTGGAAACGGGGAGATAAGCCTATTTTTGCAACAATGGTTAAAATCTTCATTTTTCATCACAGATGTGCCCAAGATGCACAAAAGCGCTGGAAACGGTGAGATAAGCCTATTTTTGCAACTTTGGTTAAAATCTTAAATTTTTCATCACAGATGTGCCCAAGATGCGCAAAAGCGCTGGAAACGGTGAGATAAGCCTATTTTTGCAACTTTGGTTAAAATCTTCATTTTTTCATCACAGATATGCCCAAGGTGCGCAAAAGTGTTGGAAACGGTGAGATAAGCCTAATTTTGCAACAATGTTTAAGGTTTGGAGGTTTCATAGACTAAAGTTGAAAATCAGTGGTTTGACTGCCATAATGAAATAGGGTCACTAATCAACG
This sequence comes from Pleuronectes platessa, assembly GCF_947347685.1. Taxonomy (NCBI): domain Eukaryota; kingdom Metazoa; phylum Chordata; class Actinopteri; order Pleuronectiformes; family Pleuronectidae; genus Pleuronectes; species Pleuronectes platessa. The sequence continues at coordinate 7,732 of NW_026518957.1, forward strand.
TGTTTTCTCAAAAGGCCTTCGGTCAAATTCCTTGATACTTAAAATGCATACAGTGGATTATAATAATGAAAAAGGATAATTTGAAATCTTGGTTTCAACTCTAAAGGAACTCTTTAAAAAAAAGATTTTAAGTTTTGGAAACCCCAATGAAAAAGTAGCAACTGCACGGTTTCTACTGTCAGATTGGCTCTAAGTGCCAAAAAGTGCTGGAAACGGTGAGATAAGCCTATTTTTGCAACAATGGTTAAAATCTTCAATTTTTCATCACAGATGTGCCCAAGATGCACAAAAGCGCTTTAAACGGTGAGATAAGCCTATTTTTGCAACTTTGGTTAAAATCTTAAATTTTTCATCACAGATGTGCCCAAGATGCGCAAAAGCGCTGGAAACGGTGAGATAAGCCTATTTTTGCAACTTTGGTTAAAATCTTCAATTTTTCATCACAGATGTGCCCAAGATGCACAAAAGCGCTGGAAACGGTGAGATAAGCCTATTTTTGCAACTTTGGTTAAAATCTTAAATTTTTCATCACAGATGTGCCCAAGATGCGCAAAAGCGCTGGAAACGGTGAGATAAGCCTATTTTTGCAACTTTGGTTAAAATCTTCATTTTTTCATCACAGATATGCCCAAGGTGCGCAAAAGTGTTGGAAACGGTGAGATAAGCCTAATTTTGCAACAATGTTTAAGGTTTGGAGGTTTCATAGACTAAAGTTGAAAATCAGTGGTTTGACTGCCATAATGAAATAGGGTCACTAATCAACGTGTTTTCTCAGAAGGCCTTCAGTCAAATTCCTTGATACTTAAAATGCATACAGTGGATTATAATAATGAAAAAGGATAATTTGAAATCTTGGTTTCAACTCTAAAGGAACTCTTTAAAAAAAAGATTTTAAGTTTTGGAAACCCCAATGAAAAAGTAGCAACTGCAAGGTTTCTACTGTCAGATTGGCTCTAAGTGCCAAAAAGTGCTGGAAACGGGGAGATAAGCCTATTTTTGCAACAATGGTTAAAATCTTCATTTTTCATCACAGATGTGCCCAAGATGCACAAAAGCGCTGGAAACGGTGAGATAAGCCTATTTTTGCAACTTTGGTTAAAATCTTAAATTTTTCATCACAGATGTGCCCAAGATGCGCAAAAGCGCTGGAAACGGTGAGATAAGCCTATTTTTGCAACTTTGGTTAAAATCTTCATTTTTTCATCACAGATATGCCCAAGGTGCGCAAAAGTGTTGGAAACGGTGAGATAAGCCTAATTTTGCAACAATGTTTAAGGTTTGGAGGTTTCATAGACTAAAGTTGAAAATCAGTGGTTTGACTGCCATAATGAAATAGGGTCACTAATCAACGTGTTTTCTCAAAAGGCCTTCAGTCAAATTCCTTGATACTTAAAATGCATACAGTGGATTATAATAATGAAAAAGGATAATTTGATATCTTGGTTTCAACTCTAAAGGAACTCTTTAAAAAAAAGATTTTAAGTTTTGGAAACCCCAATGAAAAAGTAGCAACTGCACGGTTTCTACTGTCAGATTGGCTCTAAGTGCCAAAAAGTGCTGGAAACGGGGAGATAAGCCTATTTTTGCAACAATGGTTAAAATCTTCAATTTTTCATCACAGATGTGCCCAAGATGCACAAAAGCGCTGGAAACGGTCAGATAATTCTATTTTTGCAACTTTGGTTAAAATCTTCAATTTTTCATCACAGATGTGCCCAAGATGCACAAAAGCGCTGGAAACGGTGAGATAAGCCTATTTTTGCAACTTTGGTTAAAATCTTCAATTTTTCATCACAGATGTGCCCAAGATGCACAAAAGCGCTGGAAACGGTGAGATAAGCCTATTTTTGCAACTTTGGTTAAAATCTTCAATTTTTCATCACAGATGTGCCCAAGATGCGCAAAAGCGCTGGAAACGGTGAGATAAGCCTATTTTTGCAACTTTGGTTAAAATCTTAAATTTTTCATCACAGATGTGCCCAAGATTCCCAAAAGCGCTGGAAACGGTGAGATAAGCCTATTTTTGCAACTTTGGTTAAAATCTTCATTTTTTCATCACAGATATGCCCAAGGTGCACAACAGTGCTGGAAACGGTGAGATAAGCCTAATTTTGCAACAATGTTTAAGGTTTGGAGGTTTCATAGACTAAAGTTGAAAATCAGTGGTTTGACTGCCATAATGAAATAGGGTCACTAATCAACGTGTTTTCTCAAAAGGCCTTCAGTCAAATTCCTTGATACTTAAAATGCATTCAGTGGATTATAATAATGAAAAAGGATAATTTGAAATCTTGGTTTCAACTCTAAAGGAACTCTTTAAAAAAAAGATTTTAAGTTTTGGAAACCCCAATGAAAAAGTAGCAACTGCAAGGTTTCTACTGTCAGATTGGCTCTAAGTGCCAAAAAGTGCTGGAAACGGGGAGATAAGCCTATTTTTGCAACAATGGTTAAAATCTTCAATTTTTCATCACAGATGTGCCCAAGATGCACAAAAGCGCTTTAAACGGTGAGATAAGCCTATTTTTGCAACTTTGGTTAAAATCTTAAATTTTTCATCACAGATGTGCCCAAGATGCGCAAAAGCGCTGGAAACGGTGAGATAAGCCTATTTTTGCAACTTTGGTTAAAATCTTCAATTTTTCATCACAGATGTGCCCAAGATGCACAAAAGCGCTGGAAACGGTGAGATAAGCCTATTTTTGCAACTTTGGTTAAAATCTTAAATTTTTCATCACAGATGTGCCCAAGATGCGCAAAAGCGCTGGAAACGGTGAGATAAGCCTATTTTTGCAACTTTGGTTAAAATCTTCATTTTTTCATCACAGATATGCCCAAGGTGCGCAAAAGTGTTGGAAACGGTGAGATAAGCCTAATTTTGCAACAATGTTTAAGGTTTGGAGGTTTCATAGACTAAAGTTGAAAATCAGTGGTTTGACTGCCATAATGAAATAGGGTCACTAATCAACGTGTTTTCTCAGAAGGCCTTCAGTCAAATTCCTTGATACTTAAAATGCATACAGTGGATTATAATAATGAAAAAGGATAATTTGAAATCTTGGTTTCAACTCTAAAGGAACTCTTTAAAAAAAAGATTTTAAGTTTTGGAAACCCCAATGAAAAAGTAGCAACTGCAAGGTTTCTACTGTCAGATTGGCTCTAAGTGCCAAAAAGTGCTGGAAACGGGGAGATAAGCCTATTTTTGCAACAATGGTTAAAATCTTCATTTTTCATCACAGATGTGCCCAAGATGCACAAAAGCGCTGGAAACGGTGAGATAAGCCTATTTTTGCAACTTTGGTTAAAATCTTAAATTTTTCATCACAGATGTGCCCAAGATGCGCAAAAGCGCTGGAAACGGTGAGATAAGCCTATTTTTGCAACTTTGGTTAAAATCTTCATTTTTTCATCACAGATATGCCCAAGGTGCGCAAAAGTGTTGGAAACGGTGAGATAAGCCTAATTTTGCAACAATGTTTAAGGTTTGGAGGTTTCATAGACTAAAGTTGAAAATCAGTGGTTTGACTGCCATAATGAAATAGGGTCACTAATCAACGTGTTTTCTCAAAAGGCCTTCAGTCAAATTCCTTGATACTTAAAATGCATACAGTGGATTATAATAATGAAAAAGGATAATTTGAAATCTTGGTTTCAACTCTAAAGGAACTCTTTAAAAAAAAGATTTTAAGTTTTGGAAACCCCAATGAAAAAGTAGCAACTGCACGGTTTCTACTGTCAGATTGGCTCTAAGTGCCAAAAAGTGCTGGAAACGGGGAGATAAGCCTATTTTTGCAACAATGGTTAAAATCTTCAATTTTTCATCACAGATGTGCCCAAGATGCACAAAAGCGCTGGAAACGGTCAGATAATTCTATTTTTGCAACTTTGGTTAAAATCTTCAATTTTTCATCACAGATGTGCCCAAGATGCACAAAAGCGCTGGAAACGGTGAGATAAGCCTATTTTTGCAACTTTGGTTAAAATCTTCAATTTTTCATCACAGATGTGCCCAAGATGCGCAAAAGCGCTGGAAACGGTGAGATAAGCCTATTTTTGCAACTTTGGTTAAAATCTTCAATTTTTCATCACAGATGTGCCCAAGATGCGCAAAAGCGCTGGAAACGGTGAGATAAGCCTATTTTTGCAACTTTGGTTAAAATCTTAAATTTTTCATCACAGATGTGCCCAAGATTCCCAAAAGCGCTGGAAACGGTGAGATAAGCCTATTTTTGCAACTTTGGTTAAAATCTTCATTTTTTCATCACAGATATGCCCAAGGTGCACAACAGTGCTGGAAACGGTGAGATAAGCCTAATTTTGCAACAATGTTTAAGGTTTGGAGGTTTCATAGACTAAAGTTGAAAATCAGTGGTTTGACTGCCATAATGAAATAGGGTCACTAATCAACGTGTTTTCTCAAAAGGCCTTCAGTCAAATTCCTTGATACTTAAAATGCATTCAGTGGATTATAATAATGAAAAAGGATAATTTGAAATCTTGGTTTCAACTCTAAAGGAACTCTTTAAAAAAAAGATTTTAAGTTTTGGAAACCCCAATGAAAAAGTAGCAACTGCAAGGTTTCTACTGTCAGATTGGCTCTAAGTGCCAAAAAGTGCTGGAAACGGGGAGATAAGCCTATTTTTGCAACAATGGTTAAAATCTTCAATTTTTCAACACAGATGTGCCCAAGATGCACAAAAGCGCTTTAAACGGTGAGATAAGCCTATTTTTGCAACTTTGGTTAAAATCTTAAATTTTTCATCACAGATGTGCCCAAGATGCGCAAAAGCGCTGGAAACGGTGAGATAAGCCTATTTTTGCAACTTTGGTTAAAATCTTCAATTTTTCATCACAGATGTGCCCAAGATGCGCAAAAGCGCTGGAAACGGGGAGATAAGCCTATTTTTGCAACAATGGTTAAAATCTTCAATTTTTCATCACAGATGTGCCCAAGATGCGCAAAAGCGCTGGAAACGGTGAGATAAGCCTATTTTTGCAACTTTGGTTAAAATCTTAAATTTTTCATCACAGATGTGCCCAAGATGCGCAAAAGCGCTGGAAACGGTGAGATAAGCCTATTTTTGCAACTTTGGTTAAAATCTTAAATTTTTCATCACAGATGTGCCCAAGATGCCCAAAAGCGCTGGAAACGGTGAGATAAGCCTATTTTTGCAACTTTGGTTAAAATCTTCATTTTTTCATCACAGATATGCCCAAGGTGCACAAAAGTTCTGGAAACGGTGAGATAAGCCTAATTTTGCAACAATGTTTAAGGTTTGGAGGTTTCATAGACTAAAGTTGAAAATCAGTGGTTTGACTGCCATAATGAAATAGGGTCACTAATCAACGTGTTTTCTCAGAAGGCCTTCAGTCAAATTCCTTGATACTTAAAATGCATACAGTGGATTATAATAATGAAAAAGGATAATTTGAAATCTTGGTTTCAACTCTAAAGGAACTCTTTAAAAAAAAGATTTTAAGTTTTGGAAACCCCAATGAAAAAGTAGCAACTGCAAGGTTTCTACTGTCAGATTGGCTCTAAGTGCCAAAAAGTGCTGGAAACGGGGAGATAAGCCTATTTTTGCAACAATGGTTAAAATCTTCAATTTTTCAACACAGATGTGCCCAAGATGCACAAAAGCGCTTTAAACGGTGAGATAAGCCTATTTTTGCAACTTTGGTTAAAATCTTAAATTTTTCATCACAGATGTGCCCAAGATGCGCAAAAGCGCTGGAAACGGTGAGATAAGCCTATTTTTGCAACTTTGGTTAAAATCTTCAATTTTTCATCACAGATGTGCCCAAGATGCGCAAAAGCGCTGGAAACGGGGAGATAAGCCTATTTTTGCAACAATGGTTAAAATCTTCAATTTTTCATCACAGATGTGCCCAAGATGCGCAAAAGCGCTGGAAACGGTGAGATAAGCCTATTTTTGCAACTTTGGTTAAAATCTTAAATTTTTCATCACAGATGTGCCCAAGATGCGCAAAAGCGCTGGAAACTGTGAGATAAGCCTATTTTTGCAACTTTGGTTAAAATCTTAAATTTTTCATCACAGATGTGCCCAAGATGCCCAAAAGCGCTGGAAACGGTGAGATAAGCCTATTTTTGCAACTTTGGTTAAAATCTTCATTTTTTCATCACAGATATGCCCAAGGTGCACAAAAGTTCTGGAAACGGTGAGATAAGCCTAATTTTGCAACAATGTTTAAGGTTTGGAGGTTTCATAGACTAAAGTTGAAAATCAGTGGTTTGACTGCCATAATGAAATAGGGTCACTAATCAACGTGTTTTCTCAGAAGGCCTTCAGTCAAATTCCTTGATACTTAAAATGCATACAGTGGATTATAATAATGAAAAAGGATAATTTGAAATCTTGGTTTCAACTCTAAAGGAACTCTTTAAAAAAAAGATTTTAAGTTTTGGAAACCCCAATGAAAAAGTAGCAACTGCACGGTTTCTACTGTCAGATTGGCTCTAAGTGCCAAAAAGTGCTGGAAACGGGGAGATAAGCCTATTTTTGCAACAATGGTTAAAATCTTCAATTTTTCATCACAGATGTGCCCAAGATGCACAAAAGCGCTGGAAACGGTGAGATAAGCCTATTTTTGCAACTTTGGTTAAAATCTTCAATTTTTCATCACACATGTGCCCAAGATGCACAAAAGCGCTGGAAACGGTGAGATAAGCCTATTTTTGCAACTTTGGTTAAAATCTTCAATTTTTCATCACAGATGTGCCCAAGATGCACAAAAGCGCTGGAAACGGTGAGATAAGCCTATTTTTGCAACTTTGGTTAAAATCTTCAATTTTTCATCACAGATGTGCCCAAGATGCGCAAAAGCGCTGGAAACGGTGAGATAAGCCTATTTTTGCAACTTTGGTTAAAATCTTAAATTTTTCATCACAGATGTGCCCAAGATTCCCAAAAGCGCTGGAAACGGTGAGATAAGCCTATTTTTGCAACTTTGGTTAAAATCTTCATTTTTTCATCACAGATATGCCCAAGGTGCACAAAAGTGCTGGAAACGGTGAGATAAGCCTAATTTTGCAACAATGTTTAAGGTTTGGAGGTTTCATAGACTAAAGTTGAAAATCAGTGGTTTGACTGCCATAATGAAATAGGGTCACTAATCAACGTGTTTTCTCAAAAGGCCTTCAGTCAAATTCCTTGATACTTAAAATGCATACAGTGGATTATAATAATGAAAAAGGATAATTTGAAATCTTGGTTTCAACTCTAAAGGAACTCTTTAAAAAAAAGATTTTAAGTTTTGGAAACCCCAATGAAAAAGTAGCAACTGCAAGGTTTCTACTGTCAGATTGGCTCTAAGTGCCAAAAAGTGCTGGAAACGGGGAGATAAGCCTATTTTTGCAACAATGGTTAAAATCTTCAATTTTTCAACACAGATGTGCCCAAGATGCACAAAAGCGCTTTAAACGGTGAGATAAGCCTATTTTTGCAACTTTGGTTAAAATCTTAAATTTTTCATCACAGATGTGCCCAAGATGCGCAAAAGCGCTGGAAACGGTGAGATGAGCCTATTTTTGCAACTTTGGTTAAAATCTTCAATTTTTCATCACAGATGTGCCCAAGATGCGCAAAAGCGCTGGAAACGGTGAGATAAGCCTATTTTTGCAACTTTGGTTAAAATCTTCAATTTTTCATCACAGATGTGCCCAAGATGCGCAAAAGCGCTGGAAACGGTGAGATAAGCCTATTTTTGCAACTTTGGTTAAAATCTTCAATTTTTCATCACAGATGTGCCCAAGATGCGCAAAAGCGCTGGAAACGGTGAGATAAGCCTATTTTTGCAACTTTGGTTAAAATCTTCAATTTTTCATCACAGATGTGCCCAAGATGCGCAAAAGCGCTGGAAACGGTGAGATAAGCCTATTTTTGCAACTTTGGTTAAAATCTTACATTTTTCATCACAGATGTGCCCATGATTCCCAAAAGCGCTGGAAACGGTGAGATAAGCCTATTTTTGCAACTTTGGTTAAAATCTTCATTTTTTCATCACAGATATGCCCAAGGTGCACAAAAGTTCTGGAAACGGTGAGATAAGCCTAATTTTGCAACAATGTTTAAGGTTTGGAGGTTTCATAGACTAAAGTTGAAAACTAGTGGTTTGACTGCCATAATGAAATAGGGTCACTAATCAACGTGTTTTCTCAGAAGGCCTTCAGTCAAATTCCTTGATACTTAAAATGCATACAGTGGATTATAATAATGAAAAAGGATAATTTGAAATCTTGGTTTCAACTCTAATTGAACTCTTTAAAAAAAAGATTTTAAGTTTTGGAAACCCCAATGAAAAAGTAGCAACTGCACGGTTTCTACTGTCAGATTGGCTCTAAGTGCCAAAAAGTGCTGGAAACGGGGAGATAAGCCTATTTTTGCAACAATGGTTAAAATCTTCAATTTTTCATCACAGATGTGCCCAAGATGCACAAAAGCGCTGGAAACGGTGAGATAAGCCTATTTTTGCAACTTTGGTTAAAATCTTCAATTTTTCATCACAGATGTGCCCAAGATGCACAAAAGCGCTGGAAACGGTGAGATAAGCCTATTTTTGCAACTTTGGTTAAAATCTTCAATTTTTCATCACAGATGTGCCCAAGATGCGCAAAAGCGCTGGAAACGGTGAGATAAGCCTATTTTTGCAACTTTGGTTAAAATCTTAAATTTTTCATCACAGATGTGCCCATGATTCCCAAAAGCGCTGGAAACGGTGAGATAAGCCTATTTTTGCAACTTTGGTTAAAATCTTCATTTTTTCATCACAGATATGCCCAAGGTGCACAAAAGTGCTGGAAACGGTGAGATAAGCCTAATTTTGCAACAATGTTTAAGGTTTGGAGGTTTCATAGACTAAAGTTGAAAATCAGTGGTTTGACTGCCATAATGAAATAGGGTCATTAATCAACGTGTTTTCTCAAAAGGCCTTCAGTCAAATTCCTTGATACTTAAAATGCATACAGTGGATTATAATAATGAAAAAGGATAATTTGAAATCTTGGTTTCAACTCTAAAGGAACTCTTTAAAAAAAAGATTTTAAGTTTTGGAAACCCCAATGAAAAAGTAGCAACTGCACGGTTTCTACTGTCAGATTGGCTCTAAGTGCCAAAAAGTGCTGGAAACGGGGAGATAAGCCTATTTTTGCAACAATGGTTAAAATCTTCAATTTTTCATCACAGATGTGCCCAAGATGCGCAAAAGCGCTGGAAATGGTGAGATAAGCCTATTTTTGCAACTTTGGTTAAAATCTTAAATTTTTCATCACAGATGTGCCCAAGATGCCCAAAAGCGCTGGAAACGGTGAGATAAGCCTATTTTTGCAACTTTGGTTAAAATCTTCATTTTTTCATCACAGATATGCCCAAGGTGCACAAAAGTTCTGGAAACGGTGAGATAAACCTAATTTTGCAACAATGTTTAAGGTTTGGAGGTTTCATAGACTAAAGTTGAAAATCAGTGGTTTGACTGCCATAATGAAATAGGGTCACTAATCAACGTGTTTTCTCAGAAGGCCTTCAGTCAAATTCCTTGATACTTAAAATGCATACAGTGGATTATAATAATGAAAAAGGATAATTTGAAATCTTGGTTTCAACTCTAAAGGAACTCTTTAAAAAAAAGATTTTAAGTTTTGGAAACCCCAATGAAAAAGTAGCAACTGCAAGGTTTCTACTGTCAGATTGGCTCTAAGTGCCAAAAAGTGCTGGAAACGGGGAGATAAGCCTATTTTTGCAACTTTGGTTAAAATCTTAAATTTTTCATCACAGATGTGCCCAAGATGCGCAAAAGCGCTGGAAACGGTGAGATAAGCCTATTTTTGCAACTTTGGTTAAAATCTTAAATTTTTCATCACAGATGTGCCCAAGATGCGCAAAAGCGCTGGAAACGGTGAGATAAGCCTATTTTTGCAACTTTGGTTAAAATCTTCATTTTTTCATCACAGATATGCCCATGGTGCGCAAAAGTGCTGGAAACGGTGAGATAAGCCTAATTTTGCAACAATGTTTAAGGTTTGGAGGTTTCATAGACTAAAGTTGAAAATCAGTGGTTTGACTGCCATAATGAAATAGGGTCACTAATCAACGTGTTTTCTCAAAAGGCCTTCAGTCAAATTCCTTGATACTTAAAATGCATACAGTGGATTATAATAATGAAAAAGGATAATTTGAAATCTTGGTTTCAACTCTAAAGGAACTCTTTAAAAAAAAGATTTTAAGTTTTGGAAACCCCAATGAAAAAGTAGCAACTGCACGGTTTCTACTGTCAGATTGGCTCTAAGTGCCAAAAAGTGCTGGAAACGGGGAGATAAGCCTATTTTTGCAACAATGGTTAAAATCTTCAATTTTTCATCATAGATGTGCCCAAGATGCACAAAAGCGCTGGAAACGGTGAGATAAGCCTATTTTTGCAACTATGGTTAAAATCTTCAATTTTTCATCACAGATGTGCCCAAGATGCGCAAAAGCGCTGGAAATGGTGAGATAAGCCTATTTTTGCAAATTTGGTTAAAATCTTAATTTTTTCATCACAGATATGCCCAAGGTGCGCAAAAGTGCTGGAAACGGTGAGATAAGCCTAATTTTGCAACAATGTTTAAGGTTTGGAGGTTTCATAGACTAAAGTTGAAAATCAGTGGTTTGACTGCCATAATGAAATAGGGTCACTAATCAACGTGTTTTCTCAAAAGGCCTTCAGTCAAATTCCTTGATACTTAAAATGCATACAGTGGATTATAATAATGAAAAAGGATAATTTGAAATCTTGGTTTCAACTCTAAAGGAACTCTTTAAAAAAAAGATTTTAAGTTTTGGAAACCCCAATGAAAAAGTAGCAACTGCACGGTTTCTACTGTCAGATTGGCTCTAAGTGCCAAAAAGTGCTGGAAACGGGGAGATAAGCCTATTTTTGCAACAATGGTTAAAATCTTCAATTTTTCATCACAGATGTGCCCAAGATGCACAAAAGCGCTGGAAACGGGGAGATAAGCCTTTTTTTGCAACTTTGGTTAAAATCTTAAATTTTTCATCACAGATGTGCCCAAGATGCGCAAAAGCGCTGGAAACGGTGAGATAAACCTATTTTTGCAACTATAATTAAAATCTTAAATTTTTCATCACAAATGTGCCCAAGATGCCCAAAGGCGCGGGAAACGGTGAGATAACCCTATTTTTGCAACTTTGGTTAAAATCTTCATTTTTTCATCACAGATATGCCCAAGGTGCACAAAAGTGCTAGAAACGGTGAGATAAGCCTAATTTTGCAACAATGTTTAAGGTTTGGAGGTTTCATAGACTAAAGTTGAAAAACAGTGGTTTGACTGCCATAATGAAATAGGGTCACTAATCAACGTGTTTTCTCAAAAGGCCTTCAGTCAAATTCCTTGATACTTAAAATGCATACAGTGGATTATAATAATGAAAAAGGATAATTTGAAATCTTGGTTTCAACTCTAGAGGAACTCTTTAAAAAAAAGATTTGAAGTTTTGGAAACCCCAATGAAAAAGTAGCAACTGCACGGTTTCTACTGTCAGATTGGCTCTAAGTGCCAAAAAGTGCTGGAAACAGGGAGATAAGCCTATTTTTGCAACTTTGGTTAAAATCATAAATTTTTCATCACAGATGTGCCCAAGATGCGCAAAAGCGCTGGAAACGGTGAGATAAGCCTATTTTTGCAACTTTGGTTAAATCTTCAATTTTTCCTTACAGATGTGCCCAAGATGCACAAAAGCGCTGGAAACGGTGAGATAAGCCTATTTTTGCAACTTTGGTTAAAATCTTAAATTTTTCATCACAGATGTGCCCAAGATGCGCAAAAGCGCTGGAAACGGTGAGATAAACCTATTTTTGCAACTATAATTAAAATCTTAAATTTTTCATCACAAATGTGCCCAAGATGCCCAAAGGCACTGGAAACGGTGAGATAAGCCTATTTTTGCAACTTTGGTTAAAATCTTAAATTTTTCATCACAGATGTGCCCAAGATGCCCAAAAGCGCTGGAAACGGGGAGATAAGCCTTTTTTTGCAACTTTGGTTAAAATCTTAAATTTTTCATCACAGATGTGCCCAAGATGCGCAAAAGCGCTGGAAACGGTGAGATAAACCTATTTTTGCAACTATAATTAAAATCTTAAATTTTTCATCACAAATGTGCCCAAGATGCCCAAAGGCGCGGGAAACGGTGAGATAACCCTATTTTTGCAACTTTGGTTAAAATCTTCATTTTTTCATCACAGATATGCCCAAGGTGCACAAAAGTGCTAGAAACGGTGAGATAAGCCTAATTTTGCAACAATGTTTAAGGTTTGGAGGTTTCATAGACTAAAGTTGAAAATCAGTGGTTTGACTGCCATAATGAAATAGGGTCACTAATCAACGTGTTTTCTCAAAAGGCCTTCAGTCAAATTCCTTGATACTTAAAATGCATACAGTGGATTATAATAATGAAAAAGGATAATTTGAAATCTTGGTTTCAACTCTAGAGGAACTCTTTAAAAAAAAGATTTGAAGTTTTGGAAACCCCAATGAAAAAGTAGCAACTGCACGGTTTCTACTGTCAGATTGGCTCTAAGTGCCAAAAAGTGCTGGAAACAGGGAGATAAGCCTATTTTTGCAACTTTGGTTAAAATCATAAATTTTTCATCACAGATGTGCCCAAGATGCGCAAAAGCGCTGGAAACGGTGAGATAAGCCTATTTTTGCAACTTTGGTTAAATCTTAAATTTTTCATCACAGATGTGCCCAAGATGCCCAAAAGCGCTGGAAACGGGGAGATAAGCCTTTTTTTGCAACTTTGGTTAAAATCTTAAATTTTTCATCACAGATGTGCCCAAGATGCGCAAAAGCGCTGGAAACGGTGAGATAAACCTATTTTTGCAACTATAATTAAAATCTTAAATTTTTCATCACAGATGTGCCCAAGATGCGCAAAAGCGCTGGAAACGGTGAGATGAGCCTATTTTTGCAACTTTGGTTAAATCTTAAATTTTTCATCACAGATGTGCCCAAGATGCGCAAAAGCGCTGGAAACGTTGATATAAGCCTATTTTTGCAACTTTGGTTAAAATCTTCATTTTTTCATCACAGATATGCCCAAGATGCACAAAAGTGCTGGAAACGGTGAGATAAGCCTAATTTTGCAACAATGTTTAAGGTTTGGAGGTTTCATAGACTAAAGTTGAAAATCAGTGGTTTGACTGCCATAATGAAATAGGGTCACTAATCAACGTGTTTTCTCAAAAGGCCTTCAGTCAAATTCCTTGATACTTAAAATGCATACAGTGGATTATAATAATGAAAAAGGATAATTTGAAATCTTGGTTTCAACTCTAAAGGAACTCTTTAAAAAACAGATTTTAAGTTTTGGAAACCCCAATGAAAAAGTAGCAACTGCACGGTTTTTACTGTCAGATTGGCTCTAAGTGCCAAAAAGTGCTGGAAACGGGGAGATAAGCCTATTTTTGCAACAATGGTTAAAATCTTCAATTTTTCATCACAGATGTGCCCAAGATGCACAAAAGCGCTGGAAACGGTGAGATAAGCCTATTTTTGCAACTTTGGTTAAAATCTTAAATTTTTCATCACAGATGTGCCCAAAATGCCCAAAAGCGCTGGAAACGGGGAGATAAGCCTTTTTTTGCAACTTTGGTTAAAATCTTAAATTTTTCATCACAGATGTGCCCAAGATGCGCAAAAGCGCTGGAAACGGTGAGATAAACCTATTTTTGCAACTATAATTAAAATCTTAAATTTTTCATCACAAATGTGCCCAAGATGCCCAAAGGCACTGGAAACGGTGAGATAAGCCTATTTTTGCAACTTTGGTTAAAATCTTAAATTTTTCATCACAGATGTGCCCAAGATGCCCAAAAGCGCTGGAAACGGGGAGATAAGCCTTTTTTTGCAACTTTGGTTAAAATCTTAAATTTTTCATCACAAATGTGCCCAAGATGCCCAAAGGCGCGGGAAACGGTGAGATAACCCTATTTTTGCAACTTTGGTTAAAATCTTCATTTTTTCATCACAGATATGCCCAAGGTGCACAAAAGTGCTAGAAACGGTGAGATAAGCCTAATTTTGCAACAATGTTTAAGGTTTGGAGGTTTCATAGACTAAAGTTGAAAATCAGTGGTTTGACTGCCATAATGAAATAGGGTCACTAATCAACGTGTTTTCTCAAAAGGCCTTCAGTCAAATTCCTTGATACTTAAAATGCATACAGTGGATTATAATAATGAAAAAGGATAATTTGAAATCTTGGTTTCAACTCTAGAGGAACTCTTTAAAAAAAAGATTTGAAGTTTTGGAAACCCCAATGAAAAAGTAGCAACTGCACGGTTTCTACTGTCAGATTGGCTCTAAGTGCCAAAAAGTGCTGGAAACAGGGAGATAAGCCTATTTTTGCAACTTTGGTTAAAATCATAAATTTTTCATCACAGATGTGCCCAAGATGCGCAAAAGCGCTGGAAACGGTGAGATAAGCCTATTTTTGCAACTTTGGTTAAATCTTAAATTTTTCATCACAGATGTGCCCAAGATGCCCAAAAGCGCTGGAAACGGGGAGATAAGCCTTTTTTTGCAACTTTGGTTAAAATCTTAAATTTTTCATCACAGATGTGCCCAAGATGCGCAAAAGCGCTGGAAACGGTGAGATAAACCTATTTTTGCAACTATAATTAAAATCTTAAATTTTTCATCACAAATGTGCCCAAGATGCCCAAAGGCGCGGGAAACGGTGAGATAACCCTATTTTTGCAACTTTGGTTAAAATCTTCATTTTTTCATCACAGATATGCCCAAGGTGCACAAAAGTGCTGGAAACGGTGAGATAAGCCTAATTTTGCAACAATGTTTAAGGTTTGGAGGTTTCATAGACTAAAGTTGAAAATCAGTGGTTTGACTGCCATAATGAAATAGGGTCACTAATCAACGTGTTTTCTCAAAAGGCCTTCAGTCAAATTCCTTGATACTTAAAATGCATACAGTGGATTATAATAATGAAAAAGGATAATTTGAAATCTTGGTTTCAACTCTAAAGGAACTCTTTAAAAAAAAGATTTTAAGTTTTGGAAACCCCAATGAAAAAGTAGCAACTGCACGGTTTCTACTGTCAGATTGGCTCTAAGTGCCAAAAAGTGCTGGAAACGGAGAGATAAGCCTATTTTTGCAACTTTGGTTAAAATCTTAAATTTTTCAACACAGATGTGCCCAAGATGCCCAAAAGCGCTGGAAACGGTGAGATAAGCCTATTTTTGCAACTATGGTTAAAATCTTACATTTTTCATCACAGATGTGCCCAAGATGCGCAAAAGCGCTGGAAACGGTGAGATAAGCCTATTTTTGCAACTTTGGTTAAATCTTAAATTTTTCATCACAGATGTGCCCAAGATGCGCAAAAGCGCTGGAAACGGTGAGATAAGCCTATTTTTGCAACTTTGGTTAAAATCTTCATTTTTTCATCACAGATATGCCCAAGATGCACAAAAGTGCTGGAAACGGTGAGATAAGCCTAATTTTGCAACAATGTTTAAGGTTTGGAGGTTTCATAGACTAAAGTTGAAAATCAGTGGTTTGACTGCCATAATGAAATAGGGTCACTAATCAACGTGTTTTCTCAAAAGGCCTTCAGTCAAATTCCTTGATACTTAAAATGCATACAGTGGATTATAATAATGAAAAAGGATAATTTGAAATCTTGGTTTCAACTCTAAAGGAACTCTTTAAAAAACAGATTTTAAGTTTTGGAAACCCAAATGAAAAAGTAGCAACTGCACGGTTTTTACTGTCAGATTGGCTCTAAGTGCCAAAAAGTGCTGGAAACGGGGAGATAAGCCTATTTTTGCAACAATGGTTAAAATCTTCAATTTTTCATCACAGATGTGCCCAAGATGCACAAAAGCGCTGGAAACGGTGAGATAAGCCTATTTTTGCAACTTTGGTTAAAATCTTAAATTTTTCATCACAGATGTGCCCAAGATGCCCAAAAGCGCTGGAAACGGGGAGATAAGCCTTTTTTTGCAACTTTGGTTAAAATCTTAAATTTTTCATCACAGATGTGCCCAAGATGCGCAAAAGCGCTGGAAACGATGAGATAAACCTATTTTTGCAACTATAATTAAAATCTTAAATTTTTCATCACAAATGTGCCCAAGATGCCCAAAGGCACTGGAAACTGTGAGATAAGCCTATTTTTGCAACTTTGGTTAAAATCTTCATTTTTTCATCACAGATATGCCCAAGGTGCACAAAAGTAATGGAAACGGTGAGATAAGCCTAATTTTGCAACAATGTTTAAGGTTTGGAGGTTTCATAGACTAAAGTTGAAAATCAGTGGTTTGACTGCCATAATGAAATAGGGTCACTAATCAACGTGTTTTCTCAAAAGGCCTTCAGTCAAATTCCTTGATACTTAAAATGCATACAGTGGATTATAATAATGAAAAAGGATCATTTGAAATCTTGGTTTCAACTCTAGAGGAACTCTTTAAAAAAAAGATTTGAAGTTTTGGAAACCCCAATGAAAAAGTAGCAACTGCACGGTTTCTACTGTCAGATTGGCTCTAAGTGCCAAAAAGTGCTGGAAACAGGGAGATAAGCCTATTTTTGCAACTTTGGTTAAAATCATAAATTTTTCATCACAGATGTGCCCAAGATGCGCAAAAGCGCTGGAAACGGTGAGATAAGCCTATTTTTGCAACTTTGGTTAAATCTTAAATTTTTCATCACAGATGTGCCCAAGATGCCCAAAAGCGCTGGAAACGGGGAGATAAGCCTTTTTTTGCAACTATGGTTAAAATCTTAAATTTTTCATCACAGATGTGCCCAAGATGCGCAAAAGCGCTGGAAACGGTGAGATAAACCTATTTTTGCAACTATAATTAAAATCTTAAATTTTTCATCACAAATGTGCCCAAGATGCCCAAAGGCACTGGAAACTGAGAGATAAGCCTATTTTTGCAACTTTGGTTAAAATCTTCATTTTTTCATCACAGATATGCCCAAGGTGCACAAAAGTGCTGGAAACGGTGTGATAAGCCTAATTTTGCAACAATGTTTAAGGTTTGGAGGTTTCATAGACTAAAGTTGAAAATCAGTGGTTTGACTGCCATAATGAAATAGGGTCACTAATCAACGTGTTTTCTCAAAAGGCCTTCAGTCAAATTCCTTGATACTTAAAATGCATACAGTGGATTATAATAATGAAAAAGGATAATTTGAAATCTTGGTTTCAACTCTAGAGGAACTCTTTAAAAAAAAGATTTGAAGTTTTGGAAACCCCAATGAAAAAGTAGCAACTGCACGGTTTCTACTGTCAGATTGGCTCTAAGTGCCAAAAAGTGCTGGAAACAGGGAGATAAGCCTATTTTTGCAACTTTGGTTAAAATCATAAATTTTTCATCACAGATGTGCCCAAGATGCGCAAAAGCGCTGGAAACGGTGAGATAAGCCTATTTTTGCAACTTTGGTTAAATCTTAAATTTTTCATCACAGATGTGCCCAAGATGCGCAAAAGCGCTGGAAACGGTGAGATAAGCCTATTTTTGCAACTTTGGTTAAAATCTTCATTTTTTCATCACAGATATGCCCAAGGTGCACAAAAGTAATGGAAACGGTGAGATAAGCCTAATTTTGCAACAATGTTTAAGGTTTGGAGGTTTCATAGACTAAAGTTGAAAATCAGTGGTTTGACTGCCATAATGAAATAGGGTCACTAATCAACGTGTTTTCTCAAAAGGCCTTCAGTCAAATTCCTTGATACTTAAAATGCATACAGTGGATTATAATAATGAAAAAGGATAATTTGAAATCTTGGTTTCAACTCTAGAGGAACTCTTTAAAAAAAAGATTTGAAGTTTTGGAAACCCCAATGAAAAAGTAGCAACTGCACGGTTTCTACTGTCAGATTGGCTCTAAGTGCCAAAAAGTGCTGGAAACAGGGAGATAAGCCTATTTTTGCAACTTTGGTTAAAATCATAAATTTTTCATCACAGATGTGCTCAAGATGCGCAAAAGCGCTGGAAACGGTGAGATAAGCCTATTTTTGCAACTTTGGTTAAATCTTAAATTTTTCATCACAGATGTGCCCAAGATGCGCAAAAGCGCTGGAAACGGTGAGATAAGCCTATTTTTGCAACTTTGGTTAAAATCTTCATTTTTTCATCACAGATATGCCCAAGATGCACAAAAGTGCTGGAAACGGTGAGATAAGCCTAATTTTGCAACAATGTTTAAGGTTTGGAGGTTTCATAGACTAAAGTTGAAAATCAGTGGTTTGACTGCCATAATGAAATAGGGTCACTAATCAACGTGTTTTCTCAAAAGGCCTTCAGTCAAATTCCTTGATACTTAAAATGCATACAGTGGATTATAATAATGAAAAAGGATAATTTGAAATCTTGGTTTCAACTCTAAAGGAACTCTTTAAAAAACAGATTTTAAGTTTTGGAAACCCCAATGAAAAAGTAGCAACTGCACGGTTTTTACTGTCAGATTGGCTCTAAGTGCCAAAAAGTGCTGGAAACGGGGAGATAAGCCTATTTTTGCAGCAATGGTTAAAATCTTCAATTTTTCATCACAGATGTGCCCAAGATGCACAAAAGCGCTGGAAACGGTGAGATAAGCCTATTTTTGCAACTTTGGTTAAAATCTTAATTTTTTCATCACAGATATGCCCAAGGTGCACAAAAGTGCTGGAAACGGTGAGATAAGCCTAATTTTGCAACAATGTTTAAGGTTTGGAGGTTTCATAGACTAAAGTTGAAAATCAGTGGTTTGACTGCCATAATGAAATAGGGTCACTAATCAACGTGTTTTCTCAAAAGGCCTTCAGTCAAATTCCTTGATACTTCAAATGCATACAGTGGATTATAATAATGAAAAAGGATAATTTGAAATCTTGGTTTCAACTCTAAAGGAACTCTTTAAAAAAAAGATTTTAAGTTTTGGAAACCCCAATGAAAAAGTAGCAACTGCACGGTTTCTACTGTTCAGATTGGCTCTAAGTGCCAAAAAGTGCTGGAAACGGGGAGATAAGCCTATTTTTGCAACAATGGTTAAAATCTTCAATTTTTCATCACAGATGTGCCCAAGATGCACAAAAGCGCTGGAAACGGTGAGATAAGCCTATTTTTGCAACTTTGGTTAAAATCTTAAATTTTTCATCACAGATGTGCCCAAGATGCCCAAAAGCGCTGGAAACGGGGAGATAAGCCTTTTTTTGCAACTTTGGTTAAAAACTTAAATTTTTCATCACAGATGTGCCCAAGATGCGCAAAAGCGCTGGAAACGGTGAGATAAACCTATTTTTGCAACTATAATTAAAATCTTAAATTTTTCATCACAAATGTGCCCAAGATGCCCAAAGGCGCGGGAAACGGTGAGATAACCCTATTTTTGCAACTTTGGTTAAAATCTTCATTTTTTCATCACAGATATGCCCAAGGTGCACAAAAGTGCTAGAAACGGTGAGATAAGCCTAATTTTGCAACAATGTTTAAGGTTTGGAGGTTTCATAGACTAAAGTTGAAAATCAGTGGTTTGACTGCCATAATGAAATAGGGTCACTAATCAACGTGTTTTCTCAAAAGGCCTTCAGTCAAATTCCTTGATACTTAAAATGCATACAGTGGATTATAATAATGAAAAAGGATAATTTGAAATCTTGGTTTCAACTCTAAAGGAACTCTTTAAAAAAAAGATTTTAAGTTTTGGAAACCCCAATGAAAAAGTAGCAACTGCACGGTTTCTACTGTCAGATTGGCTCTAAGTGCCAAAAAGTGCTGGAAACGGAGAGATAAGCCTATTTTTGCAACTTTGGTTAAAATCTTAAATTTTTCATCACAGATGTGCCCAAGATGCCCAAAAGCGCTGGAAACGGTGAGATAAGCCTATTTTTGCAACTATGGTTAAAATCTTAAATTTTTCATCACAGATGTGCCCAATATGCGCAAAAGCGCTGGAAACGGTGAGAAAACCCTATTTTTGCAACTATGGTTAAAATCTTAAATTTTTCATCACAGATGTGCCCAAGATGCGCAAAAGCGCTGGAAACGGTGAGATAAACCTATTTTTGCAACTATAATTAAAATCGTAAATTTTTCATCACAAATGTGCCCAAGATGCCCAAAGGCACTGGAAACGGTGAGATAAACCTATTTTTGCAACTATAATTAAAATCGTAAATTTTTCATCACAAATGTGCCCAAGATGCCCAAAGGCGCTGGAAACGGTGAGATAAGCCTAATTTTGCAACAATGTTTAAGGTTTGGAGGTTTCATAGACTAAAGTTGAAAATCAGTGGTTTGACTGCCATAATGAAATAGGGTCACTAATCAACGTGTTTTCTCAAAAGGCCTTCAGTCAAATTCCTTGATACTTAAAATGCATACAGTGGATTATAATAATGAAAAAGGATAATTTGAAATCTTGGTTTCAACTCTAAAGGAACATTTAAAAAAAAAGATTTTAAGTTTTGGAAACCCCAATGAAAAAGTAGCAACTGCACGGTTTCTACTGTCAGATTGGCTCTAAGTGCCAAAAAGTGCTGGAAACGGAGAGATAAGCCTATTTTTGCAACAATGGTTAAAATCTTAAATTTTTCATCACAGATGTGCCCAAGATGCGCAAAAGCGCTGGAAACGGTGAGATAAGCCTATTTTTGCAACTTTGGTTAAATCTTAAATTTTTCATCACAGATGTGCCCAAGATGCGCAAAAGCGCTGGAAACGGTGAGATAAGCCTATTTTTGCAACTTTGGTTAAAATCTTCATTTTTTCATCACAGATATGCCCAAGATGCACAAAAGTGCTGGAAACGGTGAGATAAGCCTAATTTTGCAACAATGTTTAAGGTTTAGAGGTTTCATAGACTAAAGTTGAAAATCAGTGGTTTGACTGCCATAATGAAATAGGGTCACAAATCAACGTGTTTTCTCAAAAGGCCTTCAGTCAAATTCCTTGATACTTAAAATGCATACAGTGGATTATAATAATGAAAAAGGATAATTTGAAATCTTGGTTTCAACTCTAGAGGAACTCTTTAAAAAAAAGATTTGAAGTTTTGGAAACCCCAATGAAAAAGTAGCAACTGCACGGTTTCTACTGTCAGATTGGCTCTAAGTGCCAAAAAGTGCTGGAAACAGGGAGATAAGCCTATTTTTGCAACTTTGGTTAAAATCATAAATTTTTCATCACAGATGTGCCCAAGATGCGCAAAAGCGCTGGAAACGTTGAGATAAGCCTATTTTTGCAACTTTGGTTAAATCTTAAATTTTTCATCACAGATGTGCCCAAGATGCCCAAAAGCGCTGGAAACGGGGAGATAAGCCTTTTTTTGCAACTTTGGTTAAAATCTTAAATTTTTCATCACAGATGTGCCCAAGATGCCCAAAAGCGCTGGAAACGGGGAGATAAGCCTTTTTTTGCAACTTTGGTTAAAATCTTAAATTTTTCATCACAGATGTGCCCAAGATGCGCAAAAGCGCTGGAAACGGTGAGATAAACCTATTTTTGCAACTATAATTAAAATCTTAAATTTTTCATCACAAATGTGCCCAAGATGCCCAAAGGCGCGGGAAACGGTGAGATAACCCTATTTTTGCAACTTTGGTTAAAATCTTCATTTTTTCATCACAGATATGCCCAAGGTGCACAAAAGTGCTAGAAACGGTGAGATAAGCCTAATTTTGCAACAATGTTTAAGGTTTGGAGGTTTCATAGACTAAAGTTGAAAATCAGTGGTTTGACTGCCATAATGAAATAGGGTCACTAATCAACGTGTTTTCTCAAAAGGCCTTCAGTCAAATTCCTTGATACTTAAAATGCATACAGTGGATTATAATAATGAAAAAGGATAATTTGAAATCTTGGTTTCAACTCTAGAGGAACTCTTTAAAAAAAAGATTTGAAGTTTTGGAAACCCCAATGAAAAAGTAGCAACTGCACGGTTTCTACTGTCAGATTGGCTCTAAGTGCCAAAAAGTGCTGGAAACAGGGAGATAAGCCTATTTTTGCAACTTTGGTTAAAATCATAAATTTTTCATCACAGATGTGCCCAAGATGCGCAAAAGCGCTGGAAACGGTGAGATAAGCCTAATTTTGCAACAATGTTTAAGGTTTGGAGGTTTCATAGACTAAAGTTGAAAATCAGTGGTTTGACTGCCATAATGAAATAGGGTCACTAATCAACGTGTTTTCTCAAAAGGCCTTCAGTCAAATTCCTTGATACTTAAAATGCATACAGTGGATTATAATAATGAAAAAGGATAATTTGAAATCTTGGTTTCAACTCTAAAGGAACTCTTTAAAAAACAGATTTTAAGTTTTGGAAACCCCAATGAAAAAGTAGCAACTGCACGGTTTTTACTGTCAGATTGGCTCTAAGTGCCAAAAAGTGCTGGAAACGGGGAGATAAGCCTATTTTTGCAACAATGGTTAAAATTTTCAATTTTTCATCACAGATGTGCCCAAGATGCACAAAAGCGCTGGAAACGGTGAGATAAGCCTATTTTTGCAACTTTGGTTAAAATCTTAAATTTTTCATCACAGATGTGCCCAAGATGCCCAAAAGCGCTGGAAACGGGGAGAAAAGCCTTTTTTTGCAACTTTGGTTAAAATCTTAAATTTTTCATCACAGATGTGCCCAAGATGCGCAAAAGCGCTGGAAACGGTGAGATAAACCTATTTTTGCAACTATAATTAAAATCTTAAATTTTTCATCACAAATGTGCCCAAGATGCCCAAAGGCGCGGGAAACGGTGAGATAACCGTATTTTTGCAACTTTGGTTAAAATCTTCATTTTTTCATCACAGATATGCCCATGGTGCGCAAAAGTGCTGGAAACGGTGAGATAAGCCTAATTTTGCAACAATGTTTAAGGTTTGGAGGTTTCATAGACTAAAGTTGAAAATCAGTGGTTTGACTGCCATAATGAAATAGGGTCACTAATCAACGTGTTTTCTCAAAAGGCCTTCAGTCAAATTCCTTGATACTTAAAATGCATACAGTGGATTATAATAATGAAAAAGGATAATTTGAAATCTTGGTTTCAACTCTAAAGGAACTCTTTAAAAAAAAGATTTTAAGTTTTGGAAACCCCAATGAAAAAGTAGCAACTGCACGGTTTCTACTGTCAGATTGGCTCTAAGTGCCAAAAAGTGCTGGAAACGGGGAGATAAGCCTATTTTTGCAACAATGGTTAAAATCTTCAATTTTTCATCATAGATGTGCCCAAGATGCACAAAAGCGCTGGAAACGGTGAGATAAGCCTATTTTTGCAACTTTGGTTAAAATCTTCAATTTTTCATCACAGATGTGCCCAAGATGCCCAAAAGCGCTGGAAACGGTGAGATAAGCCTATTTTTGCAACTATGGTTAAAATCTTCAATTTTTCATCACAGATGTGCCCAAGATGCGCAAAAGCGCTGGAAATGGTGAGATAAGCCTATTTTTGCAAATTTGGTTAAAATCTTAATTTTTTCATCACAGATATGCCCAAGGTGCGCAAAAGTGCTGGAAACGGTGAGATAAGCCTAATTTTGCAACAATGTTTAAGGTTTGGAGGTTTCATAGACTAAAGTTGAAAATCAGTGGTTTGACTGCCATAATGAAATAGGGTCACTAATCAACGTGTTTTCTCAAAAGGCCTTCAGTCAAATTCCTTGATACTTAAAATGCATACAGTGGATTATAATAATGAAAAAGGATAATTTGAAATCTTGGTTTCAACTCTAAAGGAACTCTTTAAAAAAAAGATTTTAAGTTTTGGAAACCCCAATGAAAAAGTAGCAACTGCACGGTTTCTACTGTCAGATTGGCTCTAAGTGCCAAAAAGTGCTGGAAACGGGGAGATAAGCCTATTTTTGCAACAATGGTTAAAATCTTCAATTTTTCATCACAGATGTGCCCAAGATGCACAAAAGCGCTGGAAACGGGGAGATAAGCCTTTTTTTGCAACTTTGGTTAAAATCTTAAATTTTTCATCACAGATGTGCCCAAGATGCGCAAAAGCGCTGGAAACGGTGAGATAAACCTATTTTTGCAACTATAATTAAAATCTTAAATTTTTCATCACAAATGTGCCCAAGATGCCCAAAGGCGCGGGAAACGGTGAGATAACCCTATTTTTGCAACTTTGGTTAAAATCTTCGTTTTTTCATCACAGATATGCCCAAGGTGCACAAAAGTGCTAGAAACGGTGAGATAAGCCTAATTTTGCAACAATGTTTAAGGTTTGGAGGTTTCATAGACTAAAGTTGAAAAACAGTGGTTTGACTGCCATAATGAAATAGGGTCACTAATCAACGTGTTTTCTCAAAAGGCCTTCAGTCAAATTCCTTGATACTTAAAATGCATACAGTGGATTATAATAATGAAAAAGGATAATTTGAAATCTTGGTTTCAACTCTAGAGGAACTCTTTAAAAAAAAGATTTGAAGTTTTGGAAACCCCAATGAAAAAGTAGCAACTGCACGGTTTCTACTGTCAGATTGGCTCTAAGTGCCAAAAAGTGCTGGAAACAGGGAGATAAGCCTATTTTTGCAACTTTGGTTAAAATCATAAATTTTTCATCACAGATGTGCCCAAGATGCGCAAAAGCGCTGGAAACGGTGAGATAAGCCTATTTTTGCAACTTTGGTTAAATCTTCAATTTTTCCTTACAGATGTGCCCAAGATGCACAAAAGCGCTGGAAACGGTGAGATAAGCCTATTTTTGCAACTTTGGTTAAAATCTTAAATTTTTCATCACAGATGTGCCCAAGATGCGCAAAAGCGCTGGAAACGGTGAGATAAACCTATTTTTGCAACTATAATTAAAATCTTAAATTTTTCATCACAAATGTGCCCAAGATGCCCAAAGGCACTGGAAACGGTGAGATAAGCCTATTTTTGCAACTTTGGTTAAAATCTTAAATTTTTCATCACAGATGTGCCCAAGATGCCCAAAAGCGCTGGAAACGGGGAGATAAGCCTTTTTTTGCAACTTTGGTTAAAATCTTAAATTTTTCATCACAGATGTGCCCAAGATGCGCAAAAGCGCTGGAAACGGTGAGATAAACCTATTTTTGCAACTATAATTAAAATCTTAAATTTTTCATCACAAATGTGCCCAAGATGCCCAAAGGCGCGGGAAACGGTGAGATAACCCTATTTTTGCAACTTTGGTTAAAATCTTCATTTTTTCATCACAGATATGCCCAAGGTGCACAAAAGTGCTAGAAACGGTGAGATAAGCCTAATTTTGCAACAATGTTTAAGGTTTGGAGGTTTCATAGACTAAAGTTGAAAATCAGTGGTTTGACTGCCATAATGAAATAGGGTCACTAATCAACGTGTTTTCTCAAAAGGCCTTCAGTCAAATTCCTTGATACTTAAAATGCATACAGTGGATTATAATAATGAAAAAGGATAATTTGAAATCTTGGTTTCAACTCTAGAGGAACTCTTTAAAAAAAAGATTTGAAGTTTTGGAAACCCCAATGAAAAAGTAGCAACTGCACGGTTTCTACTGTCAGATTGGCTCTAAGTGCCAAAAAGTGCTGGAAACAGGGAGATAAGCCTATTTTTGCAACTTTGGTTAAAATCATAAATTTTTCATCACAGATGTGCCCAAGATGCGCAAAAGCGCTGGAAACGGTGAGATAAGCCTATTTTTGCAACTTTGGTTAAATCTTAAATTTTTCATCACAGATGTGCCCAAGATGCCCAAAAGCGCTGGAAACGGGGAGATAAGCCTTTTTTTGCAACTTTGGTTAAAATCTTAAATTTTTCATCACAGATGTGCCCAAGATGCGCAAAAGCGCTGGAAACGGTGAGATAAACCTATTTTTGCAACTATAATTAAAATCTTAAATTTTTCATCACAGATGTGCCCAAGATGCGCAAAAGCGCTGGAAACGGTGAGATAAGCCTATTTTTGCAACTTTGGTTAAATCTTAAATTTTTCATCACAGATGTGCCCAAGATGCGCAAAAGCGCTGGAAACGGTGATATAAGCCTATTTTTGCAACTTTGGTTAAAATCTTCATTTTTTCATCACAGATATGCCCAAGATGCACAAAAGTGCTGGAAACGGTGAGATAAGCCTAATTTTGCAACAATGTTTAAGGTTTGGAGGTTTCATAGACTAAAGTTGAAAATCAGTGGTTTGACTGCCATAATGAAATAGGGTCACTAATCAACGTGTTTTCTCAAAAGGCCTTCAGTCAAATTCCTTGATACTTAAAATGCATACAGTGGATTATAATAATGAAAAAGGATAATTTGAAATCTTGGTTTCAACTCTAAAGGAACTCTTTAAAAAACAGATTTTAAGTTTTGGAAACCCCAATGAAAAAGTAGCAACTGCACGGTTTTTACTGTCAGATTGGCTCTAAGTGCCAAAAAGTGCTGGAAACGGGGAGATAAGCCTATTTTTGCAACAATGGTTAAAATCTTCAATTTTTCATCACAGATGTGCCCAAGATGCACAAAAGCGCTGGAAACGGTGAGATAAGCCTATTTTTGCAACTTTGGTTAAAATCTTAAATTTTTCATCACAGATGTGCCCAAAATGCCCAAAAGCGCTGGAAACGGGGAGATAAGCCTTTTTTTGCAACTTTGGTTAAAATCTTAAATTTTTCATCACAGATGTGCCCAAGATGCGCAAAAGCGCTGGAAACGGTGAGATAAACCTATTTTTGCAACTATAATTAAAATCTTAAATTTTTCATCACAAATGTGCCCAAGATGCCCAAAGGCACTGGAAACGGTGAGATAAGCCTATTTTTGCAACTTTGGTTAAAATCTTAAATTTTTCATCACAGATGTGCCCAAGATGCCCAAAAGCGCTGGAAACGGGGAGATAAGCCTTTTTTTGCAACTTTGGTTAAAATCTTAAATTTTTCATCACAAATGTGCCCAAGATGCCCAAAGGCGCGGGAAACGGTGAGATAACCCTATTTTTGCAACTTTGGTTAAAATCTTCATTTTTTCATCACAGATATGCCCAAGGTGCACAAAAGTGCTAGAAACGGTGAGATAAGCCTAATTTTGCAACAATGTTTAAGGTTTGGAGGTTTCATAGACTAAAGTTGAAAATCAGTGGTTTGACTGCCATAATGAAATAGGGTCACTAATCAACGTGTTTTCTCAAAAGGCCTTCAGTCAAATTCCTTGATACTTAAAATGCATACAGTGGATTATAATAATGAAAAAGGATAATTTGAAATCTTGGTTTCAACTCTAGAGGAACTCTTTAAAAAAAAGATTTGAAGTTTTGGAAACCCCAATGAAAAAGTAGCAACTGCACGGTTTCTACTGTCAGATTGGCTCTAAGTGCCAAAAAGTGCTGGAAACAGGGAGATAAGCCTATTTTTGCAACTTTGGTTAAAATCATAAATTTTTCATCACAGATGTGCCCAAGATGCGCAAAAGCGCTGGAAACGGTGAGATAAGCCTATTTTTGCAACTTTGGTTAAATCTTAAATTTTTCATCACAGATGTGCCCAAGATGCCCAAAAGCGCTGGAAACGGGGAGATAAGCCTTTTTTTGCAACTTTGGTTAAAATCTTAAATTTTTTATCACAGATGTGCCCAAGATGCGCAAAAGCGCTGGAAACGGTGAGATAAACCTATTTTTGCAACTATAATTAAAATCTTAAATTTTTCATCACAAATGTGCCCAAGATGCCCAAAGGCGCGGGAAACGGTGAGATAACCCTATTTTTGCAACTTTGGTTAAAATCTTCATTTTTTCATCACAGATATGCCCAAGGTGCACAAAAGTGCTGGAAACGGTGAGATAAGCCTAATTTTGCAACAATGTTTAAGGTTTGGAGGTTTCATAGACTAAAGTTGAAAATCAGTGGTTTGACTGCCATAATGAAATAGGGTCACTAATCAACGTGTTTTCTCAAAAGGCCTTCAGTCAAATTCCTTGATACTTAAAATGCATACAGTGGATTATAATAATGAAAAAGGATAATTTGAAATCTTGGTTTCAACTCTAAAGGAACTCTTTAAAAAAAAGATTTTAAGTTTTGGAAACCCCAATGAAAAAGTAGCAACTGCACGGTTTCTACTGTCAGATTGGCTCTAAGTGCCAAAAAGTGCTGGAAACGGAGAGATAAGCCTATTTTTGCAACTTTGGTTAAAATCTTAAATTTTTCAACACAGATGTGCCCAAGATGCCCAAAAGCGCTGGAAACGGTGAGATAAGCCTATTTTTGCAACTTTGGTTAAATCTTAAATTTTTCATCACAGATGTGCCCAAGATGCGCAAAAGCGCTGGAAACGGTGAGATAAGCCTATTTTTGCAACTTTGGTTAAAATCTTCATTTTTTCATCACAGATATGCCCAAGATGCACAAAAGTGCTGGAAACGGTGAGATAAGCCTAATTTTGCAACAATGTTTAAGGTTTGGAGGTTTCATAGACTAAAGTTGAAAATCAGTGGTTTGACTGCCATAATGAAATAGGGTCACTAATCAACGTGTTTTCTCAAAAGGCCTTCAGTCAAATTCCTTGATACTTAAAATGCATACAGTGGATTATAATAATGAAAAAGGATAATTTGAAATCTTGGTTTCAACTCTAAAGGAACTCTTTAAAAAACAGATTTTAAGTTTTGGAAACCCAAATGAAAAAGTAGCAACTGCACGGTTTCTACTGTCAGATTGGCTCTAAGTGCCAAAAAGTGCTGGAAACAGGGAGATAAGCCTATTTTTGCAACTTTGGTTAAAATCATAAATTTTTCATCACAGATGTGCCCAAGATGCGCAAAAGCGCTGGAAACGGTGAGATAAGCCTATTTTTGCAACTTTGGTTAAATCTTAAATTTTTCATCACAGATGTGCCCAAGATGCCCAAAAGCGCTGGAAACGGGGAGATAAGCCTTTTTTTGCAACTATGGTTAAAATCTTAAATTTTTCATCACAGATGTGCCCAAGATGCGCAAAAGCGCTGGAAACGGTGAGATAAACCTATTTTTGCAACTATAATTAAAATCTTAAATTTTTCATCACAAATGTGCCCAAGATGCCCAAAGGCACTGGAAACTGAGAGATAAGCCTATTTTTGCAACTTTGGTTAAAATCTTCATTTTTTCATCACAGATATGCCCAAGGTGCACAAAAGTGCTGGAAACGGTGTGATAAGCCTAATTTTGCAACAATGTTTAAGGTTTGGAGGTTTCATAGACTAAAGTTGAAAATCAGTGGTTTGACTGCCATAATGAAATAGGGTCACTAATCAACGTGTTTTCTCAAAAGGCCTTCAGTCAAATTCCTTGATACTTAAAATGCATACAGTGGATTATAATAATGAAAAAGGATAATTTGAAATCTTGGTTTCAACTCTAGAGGAACTCTTTAAAAAAAAGATTTGAAGTTTTGGAAACCCCAATGAAAAAGTAGCAACTGCACGGTTTCTACTGTCAGATTGGCTCTAAGTGCCAAAAAGTGCTGGAAACAGGGAGATAAGCCTATTTTTGCAACTTTGGTTAAAATCATAAATTTTTCATCACAGATGTGCCCAAGATGCGCAAAAGCGCTGGAAACGGTGAGATAAGCCTATTTTTGCAACTTTGGTTAAATCTTCATTTTTTCATCACAGATATGCCCAAGGTGCACAAAAGTAATGGAAACGGTGAGATAAGCCTAATTTTGCAACAATGTTTAAGGTTTGGAGGTTTCATAGACTAAAGTTGAAAATCAGTGGTTTGACTGCCATAATGAAATAGGGTCACTAATCAACGTGTTTTCTCAAAAGGCCTTCAGTCAAATTCCTTGATACTTAAAATGCATACAGTGGATTATAATAATGAAAAAGGATAATTTGAAATCTTGGTTTCAACTCTAGAGGAACTCTTTAAAAAAAAGATTTGAAGTTTTGGAAACCCCAATGAAAAAGTAGCAACTGCACGGTTTCTACTGTCAGATTGGCTCTAAGTGCCAAAAAGTGCTGGAAACAGGGAGATAAGCCTATTTTTGCAACTTTGGTTAAAATCATAAATTTTTCATCACAGATGTGCTCAAGATGCGCAAAAGCGCTGGAAACGGTGAGATAAGCCTATTTTTGCAACTTTGGTTAAATCTTAAATTTTTCATCACAGATGTGCCCAAGATGCGCAAAAGCGCTGGAAACGGTGAGATAAGCCTATTTTTGCAACTTTGGTTAAAATCTTCATTTTTTCATCACAGATATGCCCAAGATGCACAAAAGTGCTGGAAACGGTGAGATAAGCCTAATTTTGCAACAATGTTTAAGGTTTGGAGGTTTCATAGACTAAAGTTGAAAATCAGTGGTTTGACTGCCATAATGAAATAGGGTCACTAATCAACGTGTTTTCTCAAAAGGCCTTCAGTCAAATTCCTTGATACTTAAAATGCATACAGTGGATTATAATAATGAAAAAGGATAATTTGAAATCTTGGTTTCAACTCTAAAGGAACTCTTTAAAAAACAGATTTTAAGTTTTGGAAACCCCAATGAAAAAGTAGCAACTGCACGGTTTTTACTGTCAGATTGGCTCTAAGTGCCAAAAAGTGCTGGAAACGGGGAGATAAGCCTATTTTTGCAGCAATGGTTAAAATCTTCAATTTTTCATCACAGATGTGCCCAAGATGCACAAAAGCGCTGGAAACGGTGAGATAAGCCTATTTTTGCAACTTTGGTTAAAATCTTAATTTTTTCATCACAGATATGCCCAAGGTGCACAAAAGTGCTGGAAACGGTGAGATAAGCCTAATTTTGCAACAATGTTTAAGGTTTGGAGGTTTCATAGACTAAAGTTGAAAATCAGTGGTTTGACTGCCATAATGAAATAGGGTCACTAATCAACGTGTTTTCTCAAAAGGCCTTCAGTCAAATTCCTTGATACTTAAAATGCATACAGTGGATTATAATAATGAAAAAGGATAATTTGAAATCTTGGTTTCAACTCTAAAGGAACATTTAAAAAAAAAGATTTTAAGTTTTGGAAACCCCAATGAAAAAGTAGCAACTGCACGGTTTCTACTGTCAGATTGGCTCTAAGTGCCAAAAAGTGCTGGAAACGGAGAGATAAGCCTATTTTTGCAACAATGGTTAAAATCTTAAATTTTTCATCACAGATGTGCCCAAGATGCGCAAAAGCGCTGGAAACGGTGAGATAAGCCTATTTTTGCAACTTTGGTTAAATCTTAAATTTTTCATCACAGATGTGCCCAAGATGCGCAAAAGCGCTGGAAACGGTGAGATAAGCCTATTTTTGCAACTTTGGTTAAAATCTTCATTTTTTCATCACAGATATGCCCAAGATGCACAAAAGTGCTGGAAACGGTGAGATAAGCCTAATTTTGCAACAATGTTTAAGGTTTAGAGGTTTCATAGACTAAAGTTGAAAATCAGTGGTTTGACTGCCATAATGAAATAGGGTCACAAATCAACGTGTTTTCTCAAAAGGCCTTCAGTCAAATTCCTTGATACTTAAAATGCATACAGTGGATTATAATAATGAAAAAGGATAATTTGAAATCTTGGTTTCAACTCTAGAGGAACTCTTTAAAAAAAAGATTTGAAGTTTTGGAAACCCCAATGAAAAAGTAGCAACTGCACGGTTTCTACTGTCAGATTGGCTCTAAGTGCCAAAAAGTGCTGGAAACAGGGAGATAAGCCTATTTTTGCAACTTTGGTTAAAATCATAAATTTTTCATCACAGATGTGCCCAAGATGCGCAAAAGCGCTGGAAACGTTGAGATAAGCCTATTTTTGCAACTTTGGTTAAATCTTAAATTTTTCATCACAGATGTGCCCAAGATGCCCAAAAGCGCTGGAAACGGGGAGATAAGCCTTTTTTTGCAACTTTGGTTAAAATCTTAAATTTTTCATCACAGATGTGCCCAAGATGCCCAAAAGCGCTGGAAACGGGGAGATAAGCCTTTTTTTGCAACTTTGGTTAAAATCTTAAATTTTTCATCACAGATGTGCCCAAGATGCGCAAAAGCGCTGGAAACGGTGAGATAAACCTATTTTTGCAACTATAATTAAAATCTTAAATTTTTCATCACAAATGTGCCCAAGATGCCCAAAGGCGCGGGAAACGGTGAGATAACCCTATTTTTGCAACTTTGGTTAAAATCTTCATTTTTTCATCACAGATATGCCCAAGGTGCACAAAAGTGCTAGAAACGGTGAGATAAGCCTAATTTTGCAACAATGTTTAAGGTTTGGAGGTTTCATAGACTAAAGTTGAAAATCAGTGGTTTGACTGCCATAATGAAATAGGGTCACTAATCAACGTGTTTTCTCAAAAGGCCTTCAGTCAAATTCCTTGATACTTAAAATGCATACAGTGGATTATAATAATGAAAAAGGATAATTTGAAATCTTGGTTTCAACTCTAGAGGAACTCTTTAAAAAAAAGATTTGAAGTTTTGGAAACCCCAATGAAAAAGTAGCAACTGCACGGTTTCTACTGTCAGATTGGCTCTAAGTGCCAAAAAGTGCTGGAAACAGGGAGATAAGCCTATTTTTGCAACTTTGGTTAAAATCATAAATTTTTCATCACAGATGTGCCCAAGATGCGCAAAAGCGCTGGAAACGGTGAGATAAGCCTAATTTTGCAACAATGTTTAAGGTTTGGAGGTTTCATAGACTAAAGTTGAAAATCAGTGGTTTGACTGCCATAATGAAATAGGGTCACTAATCAACGTGTTTTCTCAAAAGGCCTTCAGTCAAATTCCTTGATACTTAAAATGCATACAGTGGATTATAATAATGAAAAAGGATAATTTGAAATCTTGGTTTCAACTCTAAAGGAACTCTTTAAAAAACAGATTTTAAGTTTTGGAAACCCCAATGAAAAAGTAGCAACTGCACGGTTTTTACTGTCAGATTGGCTCTAAGTGCCAAAAAGTGCTGGAAACGGGGAGATAAGCCTATTTTTGCAACAATGGTTAAAATTTTCAATTTTTCATCACAGATGTGCCCAAGATGCACAAAAGCGCTGGAAACGGTGAGATAAGCCTATTTTTGCAACTTTGGTTAAAATCTTAAATTTTTCATCACAGATGTGCCCAAGATGCCCAAAAGCGCTGGAAACGGGGAGAAAAGCCTTTTTTTGCAACTTTGGTTAAAATCTTAAATTTTTCATCACAGATGTGCCCAAGATGCGCAAAAGCGCTGGAAACGGTGAGATAAACCTATTTTTGCAACTATAATTAAAATCTTAAATTTTTCATCACAAATGTGCCCAAGATGCCCAAAGGCGCGGGAAACGGTGAGATAACCGTATTTTTGCAACTTTGGTTAAAATCTTCATTTTTTCATCA
Source organism: Pleuronectes platessa (assembly GCF_947347685.1). Taxonomy (NCBI): domain Eukaryota; kingdom Metazoa; phylum Chordata; class Actinopteri; order Pleuronectiformes; family Pleuronectidae; genus Pleuronectes; species Pleuronectes platessa. Next base: position 41,038 of record NW_026518957.1, read on the forward strand.
CAGATATGCCCATGGTGCGCAAAAGTGCTGGAAACGGTGAGATAAGCCTAATTTTGCAACAATGTTTAAGGTTTGGAGGTTTCATAGACTAAAGTTGAAAATCAGTGGTTTGACTGCCATAATGAAATAGGGTCACTAATCAACGTGTTTTCTCAAAAGGCCTTCAGTCAAATTCCTTGATACTTAAAATGCATACAGTGGATTATAATAATGAAAAAGGATAATTTGAAATCTTGGTTTCAACTCTAAAGGAACTCTTTAAAAAAAAGATTTTAAGTTTTGGAAACCCCAATGAAAAAGTAGCAACTGCACGGTTTCTACTGTCAGATTGGCTCTAAGTGCCAAAAAGTGCTGGAAACGGGGAGATAAGCCTATTTTTGCAACAATGGTTAAAATCTTCAATTTTTCATCATAGATGTGCCCAAGATGCACAAAAGCGCTGGAAACGGTGAGATAAGCCTATTTTTGCAACTTTGGTTAAAATCTTCAATTTTTCATCACAGATGTGCCCAAGATGCCCAAAAGCGCTGGAAACGGTGAGATAAGCCTATTTTTGCAACTATGGTTAAAATCTTCAATTTTTCATCACAGATGTGCCCAAGATGCGCAAAAGCGCTGGAAATGGTGAGATAAGCCTATTTTTGCAAATTTGGTTAAAATCTTAATTTTTTCATCACAGATATGCCCAAGGTGCGCAAAAGTGCTGGAAACGGTGAGATAAGCCTAATTTTGCAACAATGTTTAAGGTTTGGAGGTTTCATAGACTAAAGTTGAAAATCAGTGGTTTGACTGCCATAATGAAATAGGGTCACTAATCAACGTGTTTTCTCAAAAGGCCTTCAGTCAAATTCCTTGATACTTAAAATGCATACAGTGGATTATAATAATGAAAAAGGATAATTTGAAATCTTGGTTTCAACTCTAAAGGAACTCTTTAAAAAAAAGATTTTAAGTTTTGGAAACCCCAATGAAAAAGTAGCAACTGCACGGTTTCTACTGTCAGATTGGCTCTAAGTGCCAAAAAGTGCTGGAAACGGGGAGATAAGCCTATTTTTGCAACAATGGTTAAAATCTTCAATTTTTCATCACAGATGTGCCCAAGATGCACAAAAGCGCTGGAAACGGGGAGATAAGCCTTTTTTTGCAACTTTGGTTAAAATCTTAAATTTTTCATCACAGATGTGCCCAAGATGCGCAAAAGCGCTGGAAACGGTGAGATAAACCTATTTTTGCAACTATAATTAAAATCTTAAATTTTTCATCACAAATGTGCCCAAGATGCCCAAAGGCGCGGGAAACGGTGAGATAACCCTATTTTTGCAACTTTGGTTAAAATCTTCGTTTTTTCATCACAGATATGCCCAAGGTGCACAAAAGTGCTAGAAACGGTGAGATAAGCCTAATTTTGCAACAATGTTTAAGGTTTGGAGGTTTCATAGACTAAAGTTGAAAAACAGTGGTTTGACTGCCATAATGAAATAGGGTCACTAATCAACGTGTTTTCTCAAAAGGCCTTCAGTCAAATTCCTTGATACTTAAAATGCATACAGTGGATTATAATAATGAAAAAGGATAATTTGAAATCTTGGTTTCAACTCTAGAGGAACTCTTTAAAAAAAAGATTTGAAGTTTTGGAAACCCCAATGAAAAAGTAGCAACTGCACGGTTTCTACTGTCAGATTGGCTCTAAGTGCCAAAAAGTGCTGGAAACAGGGAGATAAGCCTATTTTTGCAACTTTGGTTAAAATCATAAATTTTTCATCACAGATGTGCCCAAGATGCGCAAAAGCGCTGGAAACGGTGAGATAAGCCTATTTTTGCAACTTTGGTTAAATCTTCAATTTTTCCTTACAGATGTGCCCAAGATGCACAAAAGCGCTGGAAACGGTGAGATAAGCCTATTTTTGCAACTTTGGTTAAAATCTTAAATTTTTCATCACAGATGTGCCCAAGATGCGCAAAAGCGCTGGAAACGGTGAGATAAACCTATTTTTGCAACTATAATTAAAATCTTAAATTTTTCATCACAAATGTGCCCAAGATGCCCAAAGGCACTGGAAACGGTGAGATAAGCCTATTTTTGCAACTTTGGTTAAAATCTTAAATTTTTCATCACAGATGTGCCCAAGATGCCCAAAAGCGCTGGAAACGGGGAGATAAGCCTTTTTTTGCAACTTTGGTTAAAATCTTAAATTTTTCATCACAGATGTGCCCAAGATGCGCAAAAGCGCTGGAAACGGTGAGATAAACCTATTTTTGCAACTATAATTAAAATCTTAAATTTTTCATCACAAATGTGCCCAAGATGCCCAAAGGCGCGGGAAACGGTGAGATAACCCTATTTTTGCAACTTTGGTTAAAATCTTCATTTTTTCATCACAGATATGCCCAAGGTGCACAAAAGTGCTAGAAACGGTGAGATAAGCCTAATTTTGCAACAATGTTTAAGGTTTGGAGGTTTCATAGACTAAAGTTGAAAATCAGTGGTTTGACTGCCATAATGAAATAGGGTCACTAATCAACGTGTTTTCTCAAAAGGCCTTCAGTCAAATTCCTTGATACTTAAAATGCATACAGTGGATTATAATAATGAAAAAGGATAATTTGAAATCTTGGTTTCAACTCTAGAGGAACTCTTTAAAAAAAAGATTTGAAGTTTTGGAAACCCCAATGAAAAAGTAGCAACTGCACGGTTTCTACTGTCAGATTGGCTCTAAGTGCCAAAAAGTGCTGGAAACAGGGAGATAAGCCTATTTTTGCAACTTTGGTTAAAATCATAAATTTTTCATCACAGATGTGCCCAAGATGCGCAAAAGCGCTGGAAACGGTGAGATAAGCCTATTTTTGCAACTTTGGTTAAATCTTAAATTTTTCATCACAGATGTGCCCAAGATGCCCAAAAGCGCTGGAAACGGGGAGATAAGCCTTTTTTTGCAACTTTGGTTAAAATCTTAAATTTTTCATCACAGATGTGCCCAAGATGCGCAAAAGCGCTGGAAACGGTGAGATAAACCTATTTTTGCAACTATAATTAAAATCTTAAATTTTTCATCACAGATGTGCCCAAGATGCGCAAAAGCGCTGGAAACGGTGAGATAAGCCTATTTTTGCAACTTTGGTTAAATCTTAAATTTTTCATCACAGATGTGCCCAAGATGCGCAAAAGCGCTGGAAACGGTGATATAAGCCTATTTTTGCAACTTTGGTTAAAATCTTCATTTTTTCATCACAGATATGCCCAAGATGCACAAAAGTGCTGGAAACGGTGAGATAAGCCTAATTTTGCAACAATGTTTAAGGTTTGGAGGTTTCATAGACTAAAGTTGAAAATCAGTGGTTTGACTGCCATAATGAAATAGGGTCACTAATCAACGTGTTTTCTCAAAAGGCCTTCAGTCAAATTCCTTGATACTTAAAATGCATACAGTGGATTATAATAATGAAAAAGGATAATTTGAAATCTTGGTTTCAACTCTAAAGGAACTCTTTAAAAAACAGATTTTAAGTTTTGGAAACCCCAATGAAAAAGTAGCAACTGCACGGTTTTTACTGTCAGATTGGCTCTAAGTGCCAAAAAGTGCTGGAAACGGGGAGATAAGCCTATTTTTGCAACAATGGTTAAAATCTTCAATTTTTCATCACAGATGTGCCCAAGATGCACAAAAGCGCTGGAAACGGTGAGATAAGCCTATTTTTGCAACTTTGGTTAAAATCTTAAATTTTTCATCACAGATGTGCCCAAAATGCCCAAAAGCGCTGGAAACGGGGAGATAAGCCTTTTTTTGCAACTTTGGTTAAAATCTTAAATTTTTCATCACAGATGTGCCCAAGATGCGCAAAAGCGCTGGAAACGGTGAGATAAACCTATTTTTGCAACTATAATTAAAATCTTAAATTTTTCATCACAAATGTGCCCAAGATGCCCAAAGGCACTGGAAACGGTGAGATAAGCCTATTTTTGCAACTTTGGTTAAAATCTTAAATTTTTCATCACAGATGTGCCCAAGATGCCCAAAAGCGCTGGAAACGGGGAGATAAGCCTTTTTTTGCAACTTTGGTTAAAATCTTAAATTTTTCATCACAAATGTGCCCAAGATGCCCAAAGGCGCGGGAAACGGTGAGATAACCCTATTTTTGCAACTTTGGTTAAAATCTTCATTTTTTCATCACAGATATGCCCAAGGTGCACAAAAGTGCTAGAAACGGTGAGATAAGCCTAATTTTGCAACAATGTTTAAGGTTTGGAGGTTTCATAGACTAAAGTTGAAAATCAGTGGTTTGACTGCCATAATGAAATAGGGTCACTAATCAACGTGTTTTCTCAAAAGGCCTTCAGTCAAATTCCTTGATACTTAAAATGCATACAGTGGATTATAATAATGAAAAAGGATAATTTGAAATCTTGGTTTCAACTCTAGAGGAACTCTTTAAAAAAAAGATTTGAAGTTTTGGAAACCCCAATGAAAAAGTAGCAACTGCACGGTTTCTACTGTCAGATTGGCTCTAAGTGCCAAAAAGTGCTGGAAACAGGGAGATAAGCCTATTTTTGCAACTTTGGTTAAAATCATAAATTTTTCATCACAGATGTGCCCAAGATGCGCAAAAGCGCTGGAAACGGTGAGATAAGCCTATTTTTGCAACTTTGGTTAAATCTTAAATTTTTCATCACAGATGTGCCCAAGATGCCCAAAAGCGCTGGAAACGGGGAGATAAGCCTTTTTTTGCAACTTTGGTTAAAATCTTAAATTTTTTATCACAGATGTGCCCAAGATGCGCAAAAGCGCTGGAAACGGTGAGATAAACCTATTTTTGCAACTATAATTAAAATCTTAAATTTTTCATCACAAATGTGCCCAAGATGCCCAAAGGCGCGGGAAACGGTGAGATAACCCTATTTTTGCAACTTTGGTTAAAATCTTCATTTTTTCATCACAGATATGCCCAAGGTGCACAAAAGTGCTGGAAACGGTGAGATAAGCCTAATTTTGCAACAATGTTTAAGGTTTGGAGGTTTCATAGACTAAAGTTGAAAATCAGTGGTTTGACTGCCATAATGAAATAGGGTCACTAATCAACGTGTTTTCTCAAAAGGCCTTCAGTCAAATTCCTTGATACTTAAAATGCATACAGTGGATTATAATAATGAAAAAGGATAATTTGAAATCTTGGTTTCAACTCTAAAGGAACTCTTTAAAAAAAAGATTTTAAGTTTTGGAAACCCCAATGAAAAAGTAGCAACTGCACGGTTTCTACTGTCAGATTGGCTCTAAGTGCCAAAAAGTGCTGGAAACGGAGAGATAAGCCTATTTTTGCAACTTTGGTTAAAATCTTAAATTTTTCAACACAGATGTGCCCAAGATGCCCAAAAGCGCTGGAAACGGTGAGATAAGCCTATTTTTGCAACTTTGGTTAAATCTTAAATTTTTCATCACAGATGTGCCCAAGATGCGCAAAAGCGCTGGAAACGGTGAGATAAGCCTATTTTTGCAACTTTGGTTAAAATCTTCATTTTTTCATCACAGATATGCCCAAGATGCACAAAAGTGCTGGAAACGGTGAGATAAGCCTAATTTTGCAACAATGTTTAAGGTTTGGAGGTTTCATAGACTAAAGTTGAAAATCAGTGGTTTGACTGCCATAATGAAATAGGGTCACTAATCAACGTGTTTTCTCAAAAGGCCTTCAGTCAAATTCCTTGATACTTAAAATGCATACAGTGGATTATAATAATGAAAAAGGATAATTTGAAATCTTGGTTTCAACTCTAAAGGAACTCTTTAAAAAACAGATTTTAAGTTTTGGAAACCCAAATGAAAAAGTAGCAACTGCACGGTTTCTACTGTCAGATTGGCTCTAAGTGCCAAAAAGTGCTGGAAACAGGGAGATAAGCCTATTTTTGCAACTTTGGTTAAAATCATAAATTTTTCATCACAGATGTGCCCAAGATGCGCAAAAGCGCTGGAAACGGTGAGATAAGCCTATTTTTGCAACTTTGGTTAAATCTTAAATTTTTCATCACAGATGTGCCCAAGATGCCCAAAAGCGCTGGAAACGGGGAGATAAGCCTTTTTTTGCAACTATGGTTAAAATCTTAAATTTTTCATCACAGATGTGCCCAAGATGCGCAAAAGCGCTGGAAACGGTGAGATAAACCTATTTTTGCAACTATAATTAAAATCTTAAATTTTTCATCACAAATGTGCCCAAGATGCCCAAAGGCACTGGAAACTGAGAGATAAGCCTATTTTTGCAACTTTGGTTAAAATCTTCATTTTTTCATCACAGATATGCCCAAGGTGCACAAAAGTGCTGGAAACGGTGTGATAAGCCTAATTTTGCAACAATGTTTAAGGTTTGGAGGTTTCATAGACTAAAGTTGAAAATCAGTGGTTTGACTGCCATAATGAAATAGGGTCACTAATCAACGTGTTTTCTCAAAAGGCCTTCAGTCAAATTCCTTGATACTTAAAATGCATACAGTGGATTATAATAATGAAAAAGGATAATTTGAAATCTTGGTTTCAACTCTAGAGGAACTCTTTAAAAAAAAGATTTGAAGTTTTGGAAACCCCAATGAAAAAGTAGCAACTGCACGGTTTCTACTGTCAGATTGGCTCTAAGTGCCAAAAAGTGCTGGAAACAGGGAGATAAGCCTATTTTTGCAACTTTGGTTAAAATCATAAATTTTTCATCACAGATGTGCCCAAGATGCGCAAAAGCGCTGGAAACGGTGAGATAAGCCTATTTTTGCAACTTTGGTTAAATCTTAAATTTTTCATCACAGATGTGCCCAAGATGCGCAAAAGCGCTGGAAACGGTGAGATAAGCCTATTTTTGCAACTTTGGTTAAAATCTTCATTTTTTCATCACAGATATGCCCAAGGTGCACAAAAGTAATGGAAACGGTGAGATAAGCCTAATTTTGCAACAATGTTTAAGGTTTGGAGGTTTCATAGACTAAAGTTGAAAATCAGTGGTTTGACTGCCATAATGAAATAGGGTCACTAATCAACGTGTTTTCTCAAAAGGCCTTCAGTCAAATTCCTTGATACTTAAAATGCATACAGTGGATTATAATAATGAAAAAGGATAATTTGAAATCTTGGTTTCAACTCTAGAGGAACTCTTTAAAAAAAAGATTTGAAGTTTTGGAAACCCCAATGAAAAAGTAGCAACTGCACGGTTTCTACTGTCAGATTGGCTCTAAGTGCCAAAAAGTGCTGGAAACAGGGAGATAAGCCTATTTTTGCAACTTTGGTTAAAATCATAAATTTTTCATCACAGATGTGCTCAAGATGCGCAAAAGCGCTGGAAACGGTGAGATAAGCCTATTTTTGCAACTTTGGTTAAATCTTAAATTTTTCATCACAGATGTGCCCAAGATGCGCAAAAGCGCTGGAAACGGTGAGATAAGCCTATTTTTGCAACTTTGGTTAAAATCTTCATTTTTTCATCACAGATATGCCCAAGATGCACAAAAGTGCTGGAAACGGTGAGATAAGCCTAATTTTGCAACAATGTTTAAGGTTTGGAGGTTTCATAGACTAAAGTTGAAAATCAGTGGTTTGACTGCCATAATGAAATAGGGTCACTAATCAACGTGTTTTCTCAAAAGGCCTTCAGTCAAATTCCTTGATACTTAAAATGCATACAGTGGATTATAATAATGAAAAAGGATAATTTGAAATCTTGGTTTCAACTCTAAAGGAACTCTTTAAAAAACAGATTTTAAGTTTTGGAAACCCCAATGAAAAAGTAGCAACTGCACGGTTTTTACTGTCAGATTGGCTCTAAGTGCCAAAAAGTGCTGGAAACGGGGAGATAAGCCTATTTTTGCAGCAATGGTTAAAATCTTCAATTTTTCATCACAGATGTGCCCAAGATGCACAAAAGCGCTGGAAACGGTGAGATAAGCCTATTTTTGCAACTTTGGTTAAAATCTTAATTTTTTCATCACAGATATGCCCAAGGTGCACAAAAGTGCTGGAAACGGTGAGATAAGCCTAATTTTGCAACAATGTTTAAGGTTTGGAGGTTTCATAGACTAAAGTTGAAAATCAGTGGTTTGACTGCCATAATGAAATAGGGTCACTAATCAACGTGTTTTCTCAAAAGGCCTTCAGTCAAATTCCTTGATACTTAAAATGCATACAGTGGATTATAATAATGAAAAAGGATAATTTGAAATCTTGGTTTCAACTCTAAAGGAACTCTTTAAAAAAAAGATTTTAAGTTTTGGAAACCCCAATGAAAAAGTAGCAACTGCACGGTTTCTACTGTTCAGATTGGCTCTAAGTGCCAAAAAGTGCTGGAAACGGGGAGATAAGCCTATTTTTGCAACAATGGTTAAAATCTTCAATTTTTCATCACAGATGTGCCCAAGATGCACAAAAGCGCTGGAAACGGTGAGATAAGCCTATTTTTGCAACTTTGGTTAAAATCTTAAATTTTTCATCACAGATGTGCCCAAGATGCCCAAAAGCGCTGGAAACGGGGAGATAAGCCTTTTTTTGCAACTTTGGTTAAAAACTTAAATTTTTCATCACAGATGTGCCCAAGATGCGCAAAAGCGCTGGAAACGGTGAGATAAACCTATTTTTGCAACTATAATTAAAATCTTAAATTTTTCATCACAAATGTGCCCAAGATGCCCAAAGGCGCGGGAAACGGTGAGATAACCCTATTTTTGCAACTTTGGTTAAAATCTTCATTTTTTCATCACAGATATGCCCAAGGTGCACAAAAGTGCTAGAAACGGTGAGATAAGCCTAATTTTGCAACAATGTTTAAGGTTTGGAGGTTTCATAGACTAAAGTTGAAAATCAGTGGTTTGACTGCCATAATGAAATAGGGTCACTAATCAACGTGTTTTCTCAAAAGGCCTTCAGTCAAATTCCTTGATACTTAAAATGCATACAGTGGATTATAATAATGAAAAAGGATAATTTGAAATCTTGGTTTCAACTCTAAAGGAACTCTTTAAAAAAAAGATTTTAAGTTTTGGAAACCCCAATGAAAAAGTAGCAACTGCACGGTTTCTACTGTCAGATTGGCTCTAAGTGCCAAAAAGTGCTGGAAACGGAGAGATAAGCCTATTTTTGCAACTTTGGTTAAAATCTTAAATTTTTCATCACAGATGTGCCCAAGATGCCCAAAAGCGCTGGAAACGGTGAGATAAGCCTATTTTTGCAACTATGGTTAAAATCTTAAATTTTTCATCACAGATGTGCCCAATATGCGCAAAAGCGCTGGAAACGGTGAGAAAACCCTATTTTTGCAACTATGGTTAAAATCTTAAATTTTTCATCACAGATGTGCCCAAGATGCGCAAAAGCGCTGGAAACGGTGAGATAAACCTATTTTTGCAACTATAATTAAAATCGTAAATTTTTCATCACAAATGTGCCCAAGATGCCCAAAGGCACTGGAAACGGTGAGATAAACCTATTTTTGCAACTATAATTAAAATCGTAAATTTTTCATCACAAATGTGCCCAAGATGCCCAAAGGCGCTGGAAACGGTGAGATAAGCCTAATTTTGCAACAATGTTTAAGGTTTGGAGGTTTCATAGACTAAAGTTGAAAATCAGTGGTTTGACTGCCATAATGAAATAGGGTCACTAATCAACGTGTTTTCTCAAAAGGCCTTCAGTCAAATTCCTTGATACTTAAAATGCATACAGTGGATTATAATAATGAAAAAGGATAATTTGAAATCTTGGTTTCAACTCTAAAGGAACATTTTAAAAAAAAGATTTTAAGTTTTGGAAACCCCAATGAAAAAGTAGCAACTGCACGGTTTCTACTGTCAGATTGGCTCTAAGTGCCAAAAAGTGCTGGAAACGGAGAGATAAGCCTATTTTTGCAACAATGGTTAAAATCTTAAATTTTTCATCACAGATGTGCCCAAGATGCGCAAAAGCGCTGGAAACGGTGAGATAAGCCTATTTTTGCAACTTTGGTTAAATCTTAAATTTTTCATCACAGATGTGCCCAAGATGCGCAAAAGCGCTGGAAACGGTGAGATAAGCCTATTTTTGCAACTTTGGTTAAAATCTTCATTTTTTCATCACAGATATGCCCAAGATGCACAAAAGTGCTGGAAACGGTGAGATAAGCCTAATTTTGCAACAATGTTTAAGGTTTAGAGGTTTCATAGACTAAAGTTGAAAATCAGTGGTTTGACTGCCATAATGAAATAGGGTCACAAATCAACGTGTTTTCTCAAAAGGCCTTCAGTCAAATTCCTTGATACTTAAAATGCATACAGTGGATTATAATAATGAAAAAGGATAATTTGAAATCTTGGTTTCAACTCTAGAGGAACTCTTTAAAAAAAAGATTTGAAGTTTTGGAAACCCCAATGAAAAAGTAGCAACTGCACGGTTTCTACTGTCAGATTGGCTCTAAGTGCCAAAAAGTGCTGGAAACAGGGAGATAAGCCTATTTTTGCAACTTTGGTTAAAATCATAAATTTTTCATCACAGATGTGCCCAAGATGCGCAAAAGCGCTGGAAACGGTGAGATAAGCCTATTTTTGCAACTTTGGTTAAATCTTAAATTTTTCATCACAGATGTGCCCAAGATGCCCAAAAGCGCTGGAAACGGGGAGATAAGCCTTTTTTTGCAACTTTGGTTAAAATCTTAAATTTTTCATCACAGATGTGCCCAAGATGCCCAAAAGCGCTGGAAACGGGGAGATAAGCCTTTTTTTGCAACTTTGGTTAAAATCTTAAATTTTTCATCACAGATGTGCCCAAGATGCGCAAAAGCGCTGGAAACGGTGAGATAAACCTATTTTTGCAACTATAATTAAAATCTTAAATTTTTCATCACAAATGTGCCCAAGATGCCCAAAGGCGCGGGAAACGGTGAGATAACCCTATTTTTGCAACTTTGGTTAAAATCTTCATTTTTTCATCACAGATATGCCCAAGGTGCACAAAAGTGCTAGAAACGGTGAGATAAGCCTAATTTTGCAACAATGTTTAAGGTTTGGAGGTTTCATAGACTAAAGTTGAAAATCAGTGGTTTGACTGCCATAATGAAATAGGGTCACTAATCAACGTGTTTTCTCAAAAGGCCTTCAGTCAAATTCCTTGATACTTAAAATGCATACAGTGGATTATAATAATGAAAAAGGATAATTTGAAATCTTGGTTTCAACTCTAGAGGAACTCTTTAAAAAAAAGATTTGAAGTTTTGGAAACCCCAATGAAAAAGTAGCAACTGCACGGTTTCTACTGTCAGATTGGCTCTAAGTGCCAAAAAGTGCTGGAAACAGGGAGATAAGCCTATTTTTGCAACTTTGGTTAAAATCATAAATTTTTCATCACAGATGTGCCCAAGATGCGCAAAAGCGCTGGAAACGGTGAGATAAGCCTAATTTTGCAACAATGTTTAAGGTTTGGAGGTTTCATAGACTAAAGTTGAAAATCAGTGGTTTGACTGCCATAATGAAATAGGGTCACTAATCAACGTGTTTTCTCAAAAGGCCTTCAGTCAAATTCCTTGATACTTAAAATGCATACAGTGGATTATAATAATGAAAAAGGATAATTTGAAATCTTGGTTTCAACTCTAAAGGAACTCTTTAAAAAACAGATTTTAAGTTTTGGAAACCCCAATGAAAAAGTAGCAACTGCACGGTTTTTACTGTCAGATTGGCTCTAAGTGCCAAAAAGTGCTGGAAACGGGGAGATAAGCCTATTTTTGCAACTTTGGTTAAAATCTTAAATTTTTCATCACAGATGTGCCCAAGATGCCCAAAAGCGCTGGAAACGGTGAGATAAGCCTATTTTTGCAACTATGGTTAAAATCTTAAATTTTTCATCACAGATGTGCCCAATATGCGCAAAAGCGCTGGAAACGGTGAGAAAACCCTATTTTTGCAACTATGGTTAAAATCTTAAATTTTTCATCACAGATGTGCCCAAGATGCGCAAAAGCGCTGGAAACGGTGAGATAAACCTATTTTTGCAACTATAATTAAAATCGTAAATTTTTCATCACAAATGTGCCCAAGATGCCCAAAGGCACTGGAAACGGTGAGATAAACCTATTTTTGCAACTATAATTAAAATCGTAAATTTTTCATCACAAATGTGCCCAAGATGCCCAAAGGCGCTGGAAACGGTGAGATAAGCCTAATTTTGCAACAATGTTTAAGGTTTGGAGGTTTCATAGACTAAAGTTGAAAATCAGTGGTTTGACTGCCATAATGAAATAGGGTCACTAATCAACGTGTTTTCTCAAAAGGCCTTCAGTCAAATTCCTTGATACTTAAAATGCATACAGTGGATTATAATAATGAAAAAGGATAATTTGAAATCTTGGTTTCAACTCTAAAGGAACATTTTAAAAAAAAGATTTTAAGTTTTGGAAACCCCAATGAAAAAGTAGCAACTGCACGGTTTCTACTGTCAGATTGGCTCTAAGTGCCAAAAAGTGCTGGAAACGGAGAGATAAGCCTATTTTTGCAACAATGGTTAAAATCTTAAATTTTTCATCACAGATGTGCCCAAGATGCGCAAAAGCGCTGGAAACGGTGAGATAAGCCTATTTTTGCAACTTTGGTTAAATCTTAAATTTTTCATCACAGATGTGCCCAAGATGCGCAAAAGCGCTGGAAACGGTGAGATAAGCCTATTTTTGCAACTTTGGTTAAAATCTTCATTTTTTCATCACAGATATGCCCAAGATGCACAAAAGTGCTGGAAACGGTGAGATAAGCCTAATTTTGCAACAATGTTTAAGGTTTAGAGGTTTCATAGACTAAAGTTGAAAATCAGTGGTTTGACTGCCATAATGAAATAGGGTCACAAATCAACGTGTTTTCTCAAAAGGCCTTCAGTCAAATTCCTTGATACTTAAAATGCATACAGTGGATTATAATAATGAAAAAGGATAATTTGAAATCTTGGTTTCAACTCTAGAGGAACTCTTTAAAAAAAAGATTTGAAGTTTTGGAAACCCCAATGAAAAAGTAGCAACTGCACGGTTTCTACTGTCAGATTGGCTCTAAGTGCCAAAAAGTGCTGGAAACAGGGAGATAAGCCTATTTTTGCAACTTTGGTTAAAATCATAAATTTTTCATCACAGATGTGCCCAAGATGCGCAAAAGCGCTGGAAACGGTGAGATAAGCCTATTTTTGCAACTTTGGTTAAATCTTAAATTTTTCATCACAGATGTGCCCAAGATGCCCAAAAGCGCTGGAAACGGGGAGATAAGCCTTTTTTTGCAACTTTGGTTAAAATCTTAAATTTTTCATCACAGATGTGCCCAAGATGCCCAAAAGCGCTGGAAACGGGGAGATAAGCCTTTTTTTGCAACTTTGGTTAAAATCTTAAATTTTTCATCACAGATGTGCCCAAGATGCGCAAAAGCGCTGGAAACGGTGAGATAAACCTATTTTTGCAACTATAATTAAAATCTTAAATTTTTCATCACAAATGTGCCCAAGATGCCCAAAGGCGCGGGAAACGGTGAGATAACCCTATTTTTGCAACTTTGGTTAAAATCTTCATTTTTTCATCACAGATATGCCCAAGGTGCACAAAAGTGCTAGAAACGGTGAGATAAGCCTAATTTTGCAACAATGTTTAAGGTTTGGAGGTTTCATAGACTAAAGTTGAAAATCAGTGGTTTGACTGCCATAATGAAATAGGGTCACTAATCAACGTGTTTTCTCAAAAGGCCTTCAGTCAAATTCCTTGATACTTAAAATGCATACAGTGGATTATAATAATGAAAAAGGATAATTTGAAATCTTGGTTTCAACTCTAGAGGAACTCTTTAAAAAAAAGATTTGAAGTTTTGGAAACCCCAATGAAAAAGTAGCAACTGCACGGTTTCTACTGTCAGATTGGCTCTAAGTGCCAAAAAGTGCTGGAAACAGGGAGATAAGCCTATTTTTGCAACTTTGGTTAAAATCATAAATTTTTCATCACAGATGTGCCCAAGATGCGCAAAAGCGCTGGAAACGGTGAGATAAGCCTAATTTTGCAACAATGTTTAAGGTTTGGAGGTTTCATAGACTAAAGTTGAAAATCAGTGGTTTGACTGCCATAATGAAATAGGGTCACTAATCAACGTGTTTTCTCAAAAGGCCTTCAGTCAAATTCCTTGATACTTAAAATGCATACAGTGGATTATAATAATGAAAAAGGATAATTTGAAATCTTGGTTTCAACTCTAAAGGAACTCTTTAAAAAACAGATTTTAAGTTTTGGAAACCCCAATGAAAAAGTAGCAACTGCACGGTTTTTACTGTCAGATTGGCTCTAAGTGCCAAAAAGTGCTGGAAACGGGGAGATAAGCCTATTTTTGCAACAATGGTTAAAATTTTCAATTTTTCATCACAGATGTGCCCAAGATGCACAAAAGCGCTGGAAACGGTGAGATAAGCCTATTTTTGCAACTTTGGTTAAAATCTTAAATTTTTCATCACAGATGTGCCCAAGATGCCCAAAAGCGCTGGAAACGGGGAGAAAAGCCTTTTTTTGCAACTTTGGTTAAAATCTTAAATTTTTCATCACAGATGTGCCCAAGATGCGCAAAAGCGCTGGAAACGGTGAGATAAACCTATTTTTGCAACTATAATTAAAATCTTAAATTTTTCATCACAAATGTGCCCAAGATGCCCAAAGGCGCGGGAAACGGTGAGATAACCGTATTTTTGCAACTTTGGTTAAAATCTTCATTTTTTCATCACAGATATGCCCAAGGTGCACAAAAGTGCTGGAAACGGTGAGATAAGCCTAATTTTGCAACAATGTTTAAGGTTTGGAGGTTTCATAGACTAAAGTTGAAAATCAGTGGTTTGACTGCCATAATGAAATAGGGTCACTAATCAACGTGTTTTCTCAAAAGGCCTTCAGTCAAATTCCTTGATACTTAAAATGCATACAGTGGATTATAATAATGAAAAAGGATAATTTGAAATCTTGGTTTCAACTCTAAAGGAACTCTTTAAAAAAAAGATTTTAAGTTTTGGAAACCCCAATGAAAAAGTAGCAACTGCACGGTTTCTACTGTCAGATTGGCTCTAAGTGCCAAAAAGTGCTGGAAACGGAGAGATAAGCCTATTTTTGCAACTTTGGTTAAAATCTTAAATTTTTCATCACAGATGTGCCCAAGATGCGCAAAAGCGCTGGAAACGGTGAGATAAGCCTATTTTTGCAACTTTGGTGAAAATCTTAAATTTTTCATCACAGATGTGCCCAAGATGCGCAAAAGCGCTGGAAACGGTGAGATAAACCTATTTTTGCAACTATAATTAAAATTTTAAATTTTTCATCACAAATGTGCCCAAGATGCCCAAAGGCGCTGGAAACGGTGAGATAAGCCTAATTTTGCAACAATGTTTAAGGTTTGGAGGTTTCATAGACTAAAGTTGAAAATCAGTGGTTTGACTGCCATAATGAAATAGGGTCACTAATCAACGTGTTTTCTCAAAAGGCCTTCAGTCAAATTCCTTGATACTTAAAATGCATACAGTGGATTATAATAATGAAAAAGGATAATTTGAAATCTTGGTTTCAACTCTAAAGGAACATTTTAAAAAAAAGATTTTAAGTTTTGGAAACCCCAATGAAAAAGTAGCAACTGCACGGTTTCTACTGTCAGATTGGCTCTAAGTGCCAAAAAGTGCTGGAAACGGAGAGATAAGCCTATTTTTGCAACAATGGTTAAAATCTTAAATTTTTCATCACAGATGTGCCCAAGATGCGCAAAAGCGCTGGAAACGGTGAGATAAGCCTATTTTTGCAACTTTGGTTAAATCTTAAATTTTTCATCACAGATGTGCCCAAGATGCGCAAAAGCGCTGGAAACGGTGAGATAAGCCTATTTTTGCAACTTTGGTTAAAATCTTCATTTTTTCATCACAGATATGCCCAAGGTGCACAAAAGTGCTGGAAACGGTGAGATAAGCCTAATTTTGCAACAATGTTTAAGGTTTGGAGGTTTCATAGACTAAAGTTGAAAATCAGTGGTTTGACTGCCATAATGAAATAGGGTCACTAATCAACGTGTTTTCTCAAAAGGCCTTCAGTCAAATTCCTTGATACTTAAAATGCATACAGTGGATTATAATAATGAAAAAGGATAATTTGAAATCTTGGTTTCAACTCTAAAGGAACTCTTTAAAAAACAGATTTTAAGTTTTGGAAACCCCAATGAAAAAGTAGCAACTGCACGGTTTTTACTGTCAGATTGGCTCTAAGTGCCAAAAAGTGCTGGAAACGGGGAGATAAGCCTATTTTTGCAACAATGGTTAAAATTTTCAATTTTTCATCACAGATGTGCCCAAGATGCACAAAAGCGCTGGAAACGGTGAGATAAGCCTATTTTTGCAACTTTGGTTAAAATCTTAAATTTTTCATCACAGATGTGCCCAAGATGCCCAAAAGCGCTAGAAACGGGGAGAAAAGCCTTTTTTTGCAACTTTGGTTAAAATCTTAAATTTTTCATCACAGATGTGCCCAAGATGCGCAAAAGCGCTGGAAACGGTGAGATAAACCTATTTTTGCAACTATAATTAAAATCTTAAATTTTTCATCACAAATGTGCCCAAGATGCCCAAAGGCGCGGGAAACGGTGAGATAACCCTATTTTTGCAACTTTGGTTAAAATCTTCATTTTTTCATCACAGATATGCCCAAGGTGCACAAAAGTGCTGGAAACGGTGAGATAAGCCTAATTTTGCAACAATGTTTAAGGTTTGGAGGTTTCATAGACTAAAGTTGAAAATCAGTGGTTTGACTGCCATAATGAAATAGGGTCACTAATCAACGTGTTTTCTCAAAAGGCCTTAAGTCAAATTCCTTGATACTTAAAATGCATACAGTGGATTATAATAATGAAAAAGGATAATTTGAAATCTTGGTTTCAACTCTAAAGGAACTCTTTAAAAAAAAGATTTTAAGTTTTGGAAACCCCAATGAAAAAGTAGCAACTGCACGGTTTCTACTGTCAGATTGGCTTTAAGTGCCAAAAAGTGCTGGAAACGGAGAGATAAGCCTATTTTTGCAACTTTGGTTAAAATCTTAAATTTTTCATCACAGATGTGCCCAAGATGCCCAAAAGCGCTGGAAACGGTGAGATAAGCCTATTTTTGCAACTATGGTTAAAATCTTAAATTTTTCATCACAGATGTGCCCAATATGCGCAAAAGCGCTGGAAACGGTGAGAAAACCCTATTTTTGCAACTACGGTTAAAATCTTAAATTTTTCATCACAGATGTGCCCAAGATGCGCAAAAGCGCTGGAAACGGTGAGATAAACCTATTTTTGCAACTATAATTAAAATCGTAAATTTTTCATCACAAATGTGCCCAAGATGCCCAAAGGCACTGGAAACTGTGAGATAAGCCTATTTTTGCAACTTTGGTTAAAATCTTCATTTTTTCATCACAGATATGCCCAAGGTGCACAAAAGTGCTGGAAACGGTGAGATAAGCCTAATTTTGCAACAATGTTTAAGGTTTGGAGGTTTCATAGACTAAAGTTGAAAATCAGTGGTTTGACTGCCATAATGAAATAGGGTCACTAATCAACGTGTTTTCTCAAAAGGCCTTCAGTCAAATTCCTTGATACTTAAAATGCATACAGTGGATTATAATAATGAAAAAGGATAATTTGAAATCTTGGTTTCAACTCTAGAGGAACTCTTTAAAAAAAAGATTTGAAGTTTTGGAAACCCCAATGAAAAAGTAGCAACTGCACGGTTTCTACTGTCAGATTGGCTCTAAGTGCCAAAAAGTGCTGGAAACAGGGAGATAAGCCTATTTTTGCAACTTTGGTTAAAATCATAAATTTTTCATCACAGATGTGCCCAAGATGCGCAAAAGCGCTGGAAACGGTGAGATAAGCCTATTTTTGCAACTTTGGTTAAATCTTAAATTTTTCATCACAGATGTGACCTAGATGCGCAAAAGCGCTGGAAACGGTGAGATAAGCCTATTTTTGTAACTTTGGTTAAAATCTTAAATTTTTCATCACAGATGTGCCCAAGATGCGCAAAAGCGCTGGAAACGGTGAGATAAACCTATTTTTGCAACTATAATTAAAATCTTAAATTTTTCATCACAAATGTGCCCAAGATGCCCAAAGGCGCGGGAAACGGTGAGATAACCCTATTTTTGCAACTTTGGTTAAAATCTTCATTTTTTCATCACAGATATGCCCAAGGTGCACAAAAGTGCTAGAAACGGTGAGATAAGCCTAATTTTGCAACAATGTTTAAGGTTTGGAGGTTTCATAGACTAAAGTTGAAAATCAGTGGTTTGACTGCCATAATGAAATAGGGTCACTAATCAACGTGTTTTCTCAAAAGGCCTTCAGTCAAATTCCTTGATACTTAAAATGCATACAGTGGATTATAATAATGAAAAAGGATAATTTGAAATCTTGGTTTCAACTCTAGAGGAACTCTTTAAAAAAAAGATTTGAAGTTTTGGAAACCCCAATGAAAAAGTAGCAACTGCACGGTTTCTACTGTCAGATTGGCTCTAAGTGCCAAAAAGTGCTGGAAACAGGGAGATAAGCCTATTTTTGCAACTTTGGTTAAAATCATAAATTTTTCATCACAGATGTGCCCAAGATGCGCAAAAGCGCTGGAAACGGTGAGATAAGCCTATTTTTGCAACTTTGGTTAAATCTTAAATTTTTCATCACAGATGTGCCCAAGATGCCCAAAAGCGCTGGAAACGGGGAGATAAGCCTTTTTTTGCAACTTTGGTTAAAATCTTAAATTTTTCATCACAGATGTGCCCAAGATGCGCAAAAGCGCTGGAAACGGTGAGATAAACCTATTTTTGCAACTATAATTAAAATCTTAAATTTTTCATCACAAATGTGCCCAAGATGCCCAAAGGCGCGGGAAACGGTGAGATAACCCTATTTTTGCAACTTTGGTTAAAATCTTCATTTTTTCATCACAGATATGCCCAAGGTGCACAAAAGTGCTGGAAACGGTGAGATAAGCCTAATTTTGCAACAATGTTTAAGGTTTGGAGGTTTCATAGACTAAAGTTGAAAAATCAGTGGTTTGACTGCCATAATGAAATAGGGTCACTAATCAACGTGTTTTCTCAAAAGGCCTTCAGTCAAATTCCTTGATACTTAAAATGCATACAGTGGATTATAATAATGAAAAAGGATAATTTGAAATCTTGGTTTCAACTCTAAAGGAACTCTTTAAAAAAAAGATTTTAAGTTTTGGAAACCCCAATGAAAAAGTAGCAACTGCACGGTTTCTACTGTCAGATTGGGTCTAAGTGCCAAAAAGTGCTGGAAACGGAGAGATAAGCCTATTTTTGCAACTTTGGTTAAAATCTTAAATTTTTCATCACAGATGTGCCCAAGATGCCCAAAAGCGCTGGAAACGGTGAGATAAGCCTATTTTTGCAACTATGGTTAAAATCTTACATTTTTCATCACAGATGTGCCCAAGATGCGCAAAAGCGCTGGAAACGGTGAGATAAACCTATTTTTGCAACTATAATTAAAATCTTAAATTTTTCATCACAAATGTGCCCAAGATGCCCAAAGGCACTGGAAACTGTGAGATAAGCCTATTTTTGCAACTTTGGTTAAAATCTTCATTTTTTCATCACAGATATGCCCAAGGTGCACAAAAGTGCTGGAAACGGTGAGATAAGCCTAATTTTGCAACAATGTTTAAGGTTTGGAGGTTTCATAGACTAAAGTTGAAAATCAGTGGTTTGACTGCCATAATGAAATAGGGTCACTAATCAACGTGTTTTCTCGAAAGGCCTTCAGTCAAATTCCTTGATACTTAAAATGCATACAGTGGATTATAATAATGAAAAAGGATAATTTGAAATCTTGGTTTCAACTCTAGAGGAACTCTTTAAAAAAAAGATGTGAAGTTTTGGAAACCCCAATGAAAAAGTAGCAACTGCACGGTTTCTACTGTCAGATTGGCTCTAAGTGCCAAAAAGTGCTGGAAACAGGGAGATAAGCCTATTTTTGCAACTTTGGTTAAAATCATAAATTTTTCATCACAGATGTGCCCAAGATGCGCAAAAGCGCTGGAAACGGTGAGATAAGCCTATTTTTGCAACTTTGGTTAAATCTTAAATTTTTCATCACAGATGTGCCCAAGATGCCCAAAAGCGCTGGAAACGGGGAGATAAGCCTTTTTTTTCAACTATGGTTAAAATCTTAAATTTTTCATCACAGATGTGCCCAAGATGCGCAAAAGCGCTGGAAACGGTGAGATAAACCTATTTTTGCAACTATAATTAAAATCTTAAATTTTTCATCACAAATGTGCCCAAGATGCCCAAAGGCACTGGAAACTGAGAGATAAGCCTATTTTTGCAACTTTGGTTAAATCTTAAATTTTTCATCACAGATGTGCCCAAGATGCGCAAAAGCGCTGGAAACGGTGAGATAAACCTATTTTTGCAACTATAATTAAAATTTTAAATTTTTCATCACAAATGTGCCCAAGATGCCCAAAGGCGCTGGAAACGGTGAGATAAGCCTATTTTTGCAACTTTGGTTAAAATCTTCATTTTTTCATCACAGATATGCCCAAGGTGCACAAAAGTGCTGGAAACGGTGAGATAAGCCTAATTTTGCAACAATGTTTAAGGTTTGGAGGTTTCATAGACTAAAGTTGAAAATCAGTGGTTTGACTGCCATAATGAAATAGGGTCACTAATCAACGTGTTTTCTCAAAAGGCCTTCAGTCAAATTCCTTGATACTTAAAATGCATACAGTGGATTATAATAATGAAAAAGGATAATTTGAAATCTTGGTTTCAACTCTAAAGGAACTTTTTAAAAAAAAGATTTTAAGTTTTGGAAACCCCAATGAAAAAGTAGCAACTGCACGGTTTCTACTGTCAGATTGGCTCTAAGTGCCAAAAAGTGCTGGAAACGGAGAGATAAGCCTATTTTTGCAACAATGGTTAAAATCTTAAATTTTTCATCACAGATGTGCCCAAGATGCGCAAAAGCGCTGGAAACGGTGAGATAAACCTATTTTTGCAACTATAATTAAAATTTTAAATTTTTCATCACAAATGTGCCCAAGATGCCCAAAGGCGCTGGAAACGGTGAGATAAGCCTATTTTTGCAACTTTGGTTAAAATCTTCATTTTTTCATCACAGATATGCCCAAGGTGCACAAAAGTGCTGGAAACGGTGAGATAAGCCTAATTTTGCAACAATGTTTAAGGTTTGGAGGTTTCATAGACTAAAGTTGAAAATCAGTGGTTTGACTGCCATAATGAAATAGGGTCACTAATCAACGTGTTTTCTCAAAAGGCCTTCAGTCAAATTCCTTGATACTTAAAATGCATACAGTGGATTATAATAATGAAAAAGGATAATTTGAAATCTTGGTTTCAACTCTAAAGGAACTTTTTAAAAAAAAGATTTTAAGTTTTGGAAACCCCAATGAAAAAGTAGCAACTGCACGGTTTCTACTGTCAGATTGGCTCTAAGTGCCAAAAAGTGCTGGAAACGGAGAGATAAGCCTATTTTTGCAACAATGGTTAAAATCTTAAATTTTTCATCACAGATGTGCCCAAGATGCGCAAAAGCGCTGGAAACGGTGAGATAAGCCTATTTTTGCAACTTTGGTTAAATCTTAAATTTTTCATCACAGATGTGCCCAAGATGCGCAAAAGCGCTGGAAACGGTGAGATAAGCCTATTTTTGCAACTTTGGTTAAAATCTTCATTTTTTCATCACAGATATGCCCAAGATGCACAAAAGTGCTGGAAACGGTGAGATAAGCCTAATTTTGCAACAATGTTTAAGGTTTGGAGGTTTCATAGACTAAAGTTGAAAATCAGTGGTTTGACTGCCATAATGAAATAGGGTCACTAATCAACGTGTTTTCTCAAAAGGCCTTCAGTCAAATTCCTTGATACTTAAAATGCATACAGTGGATTATAATAATGAAAAAGGATAATTTGAAATCTTGGTTTCAACTCTAAAGGAACTCTTTAAAAAACAGATTTTAAGTTTTGGAAACCCCAATGAAAAAGTAGCAACTGCACGGTTTTTACTGTCAGATTGGCTCTAAGTGCCAAAAAGTGCTGGAAACGGGGAGATAAGCCTATTTTTGCAACAATGGTTAAAATCTTCAATTTTTCATCACAGATGTGCCCAAGATGCACAAAAGCGCTGGAAACGGTGAGATAAGCCTATTTTTGCAACTTTGGTTAAAATCTTAAATTTTTCATCACAGATGTGCCCAAGATGCCCAAAAGCGCTGGAAACGGGGAGATAAGCCTTTTTTTGCAACTTTGGTTAAAATCTTAAATTTTTCATCACAGATGTGCCCAAGATGCGCAAAAGCGCTGGAAACGGTGAGATAAACCTATTTTTGCAACTATAATTAAAATGTTAAATTTTTCATCACAAATGTGCCCAAGATGCCCATTGGCACTGGAAACGGTGAGATAAGCCTATTTTTGCAACTTTGGTTAAAATCTTAAATTTTTCATCACAGATGTGCCCAAGATGCCCAAAAGCGCTGGAAACGGGGAGATAAGCCTTTTTTTGCAACTTTGGTTAAAATCTTAAATTTTTCATCACAGATGTGCCCAAGATGCGCAAAAGCGCTGGAAACGGTGAGATAAACCTATTTTTGCAACTATAATTAAAATCTTAAATTTTTCATCACAAATGTGCCCAAGATGCCCAAAGGCGCGGGAAACGGTGAGATAACCCTATTTTTGCAACTTTGGTTAAAATCTTCATTTTTTCATCACAGATATGCCCAAGGTGCACAAAAGTGCTGGAAACGGTGAGATAAGACTAATTTTGCAACAATGTTTAAGGTTTGGAGGTTTCATAGACTAAAGTTGAAAAATCAGTGGTTTGACTGCCATAATGAAATAGGGTCACTAATCAACGTGTTTTCTCAAAAGGCCTTCAGTCAAATTCCTTGATACTTAAAATGCATACAGTGGATTATAATAATGAAAAAGGATAATTTGAAATCTTGGTTTCAACTCTAGAGGAACTCTTTAAAAAAAAGATTTGAAGTTTTGGAAACCCCAATGAAAAAGTAGCAACTGCACGGTTTCTACTGTCAGATTGGCTCTAAGTGCCAAAAAGTGCTGGAAACAGGGAGATAAGCCTATTTTTGCAACTTTGGTTAAAATCATAAATTTTTCATCACAGATGTGCCCAAGATGCGCAAAAGCGCTGGAAACGGTGAGATAAGCCTATTTTTGCAACTTTGGTTAAATCTTAAATTTTTCATCACAGATGTGCCCAAGATGCGCAAAAGCGCTGGAAACGGTGAGATAAGCCTATTTTTGCAACTTTGGTTAAAATCTTCATTTTTTCATCACAGATATGCCCAAGATGCACAAAAGTGCTGGAAACGGTGAGATAAGCCTAATTTTGCAACAATGTTTAAGGTTTGGAGGTTTCATAGACTAAAGTTGAAAATCAGTGGTTTGACTGCCATAATGAAATAGGGTCACTAATCAACGTGTTTTCTCAAAAGGCCTTCAGTCAAATTCCTTGATACTTAAAATGCATACAGTGGATTATAATAATGAAAAAGGATAATTTGAAATCTTGGTTTCAACTCTAGAGGAACTCTTTGAAAAAAAGATTTGAAGTTTTGGAAACCCCAATGAAAAAGTAGCAACTGCACGGTTTCTACTGTCAGATTGGCTCTAAGTGCCAAAAAGTGCTGGAAACAGGGAGATAAGCCTATTTTTGCAACTTTGGTTAAAATCATAAATTTTTCATCACAGATGTGCCCAAGATGCGCAAAAGCGCTGGAAACGGTGAGATAAGCCTATTTTTGCAACTTTGGTTAAATCTTAAATTTTTCATCACAGATGTGACCTAGATGCGCAAAAGCGCTGGAAACGGTGAGATAAGCCTATTTTTGCAACTTTGGTTAAAATCTTCATTTTTTCATCACAGATATGCCCAAGATGCACAAAAGTGCTGGAAACGGTGAGATAGGCCTAATTTTGCAACAATGTTTAAGGTTTGGAGGTTTCGTAGACTAAAGTTGAAAATCAGTGGTTTGACTGCCATAATGAAATAGGGTCACTAATCAACGTGTTTTCTCAAAATTCCTTCAGTCAAATTCCTTGATACTTAAAATGCATACAGTGGATTATAATAATGAAAAAGGATAATTTGAAATCTTGGTTTCAACTCTAAAGGAACTCTTTAAAAAAAAGATTTTAAGTTTTGGAAACCCCAATGAAAAAGTAGCAACTGCACGGTTTCTACTGTTCAGATTGGCTCTAAGTGCCAAAAAGTGCTGGAAACGGGGAGATAAGCCTATTTTTGCAACAATGGTTAAAATCTTCAATTTTTCATCACAGATGTGCCCAAGATGCACAAAAGCGCTGGAAACGGTGAGATAAGCCTATTTTTGCAACTTTGGTTAAAATCTTAAATTTTTCATCACAGATGTGCCCAAGATGCCCAAAAGCGCTGGAAACGGGGAGATAAGCCTTTTTTTGCAACTTTGGTGAAAATCTTAAATTTTTCATCACAGATGTGCCCAAGATGCGCAAAAGCACTGGAAACGGTGAGATAAACCTATTTTTGCAACTATAATTAAAATTTTAAATTTTTCATCACAAATGTGCCCAAGATGCCCAAAGGCGCTGGAAACGGTGAGATAAGCCTATTTTTGCAACTTTGGTTAAAATCTTCATTTTTTCATCACAGATATGCCCAAGGTCAAAAGTGCTGGAAACGGTGAGATAAGCCTAATTTTGCAACAATGTTTAAGGTTTGGAGGTTTCATAGACTAAAGTTGAAAATCAGTGGTTTGACTGCCATAATGAAATAGGGTCACTAATCAACGTGTTTTCTCAAAAGGCCTTCAGTCAAATTCCTTGATACTTAAAATGCATACAGTGGATTATAATAATGAAAAAGGATAATTTGAAATCTTGGTTTCAACTCTAAAGGAACTTTTTAAAAAAAAGATTTTAAGTTTTGGAAACCCCAATGAAAAAGTAGCAACTGCACGGTTTCTACTGTCAGATTGGCTCTAAGTGCCAAAAAGTGCTGGAAACGGAGAGATAACCCTATTTTTGCAACAATGGTTAAAATCTTAAATTTTTCATCACAGATGTGCCCAAGATGCGCAAAAGCGCTGGAAACGGTGAGATAAGCCTATTTTTGCAACTTTGGTTAAATCTTAAATTTTTCATCACAGATGTGCCCAAGATGCGCAAAAGCGCTGGAAACGGTGAGATAAGCCTATTTTTGCAACTTTGGTTAAAATCTTCATTTTTTCATCACAGATATGCCCAAGATGCACAAAAGTGCTGGAAACGGTGAGATAAGCCTAATTTTGCAACAATGTTTAAGGTTTGGAGGTTTCATAGACTAAAGTTGAAAATCAGTGGTTTGACTGCCATAATGAAATAGGGTCACTAATCAACGTGTTTTCTCAAAAGGCCTTCAGTCAAATTCCTTGATACTTAAAATGCATACAGTGGATTATAATAATGAAAAAGGATAATTTGAAATCTTGGTTTCAACTCTAAAGGAACTCTTTAAAAAACAGATTTTAAGTTTTGGAAACCCCAATGAAAAAGTAGCAACTGCACGGTTTTTACTGTCAGATTGGCTCTAAGTGCCAAAAAGTGCTGGAAACGGGGAGATAAGCCTATTTTTGCAACAATGGTTAAAATCTTCAATTTTTCATCACAGATGTGCCCAAGATGCACAAAAGCGCTGGAAACGGTGAGATAAGCCTATTTTTGCAACTTTGGTTAAAATCTTAAATTTTTCATCACAGATGTGCCCAAGATGCCCAAAAGCGCTGGAAACGGGGAGATAAGCCTTTTTTTGCAACTTTGGTTAAAATCTTAAATTTTTCATCACAGATGTGCCCAAGATGCGCAAAAGCGCTGGAAACGGTGAGATAAACCTATTTTTGCAACTATAATTAAAATGTTAAATTTTTCATCACAAATGTGCCCAAGATGCCCAAAGGCACTGGAAACGGTGAGATAAGCCTATTTTTGCAACTTTGGTTAAAATCTTAAATTTTTCATCACAGATGTGCCCAAGATGCCCAAAAGCGCTGGAAACGGGGAGATAAGCCTTTTTTTGCAACTTTGGTTAAAATCTTAAATTTTTCATCACAGATGTGCCCAAGATGCGCAAAAGCGCTGGAAACGGTGAGATAAACCTATTTTTGCAACTATAATTAAAATCTTAAATTTTTCATCACAAATGTGCCCAAGATGCCCAAAGGCGCGGGAAACGGTGAGATAACCCTATTTTTGCAACTTTGGTTAAAATCTTCATTTTTTCATCACAGATATGCCCAAGGTGCACAAAAGTGCTGGAAACGGTGAGATAAGCCTAATTTTGCAACAATGTTTAAGGTTTGGAGGTTTCATAGACTAAAGTTGAAAAATCAGTGGTTTGACTGCCATAATGAAATAGGGTCACTAATCAACGTGTTTTCTCAAAAGGCCTTCAGTCAAATTCCTTGATACTTAAAATGCATACAGTGGATTATAATAATGAAAAAGGATAATTTGAAATCTTGGTTTCAACTCTAAAGGAACTCTTTAAAAAAAAGATTTTAAGTTTTGGAAACCCCAATGAAAAAGTAGCAACTGCACGGTTTCTACTGTCAGATTGGCTCTAAGTGCCAAAAAGTGCTGGAAACGGAGAGATAAGCCTATTTTTGCAACTTTGGTTAAAATCTTAAATTTTTCATCACAGATGTGCCCAAGATGCCCAAAAGCGCTGGAAACGGTGAGATAAGCCTATTTTTGCAACTATGGTTAAAATCTTACATTTTTCATCACAGATGTGCCCAAGATGCGCAAAAGCGCTGGAAACGGTGAGATAAGCCTATTTTTGCAACTATAATTAAAATCTTAAATTTTTCATCACAGATATGCCCAAGATGCACAAAAGTGCTGGAAACGGTGAGATAAGCCTAATTTTGCAACAATGTTTAAGGTTTGGAGGTTTCATAGACTAAAGTTGAAAATCAGTGGTTTGACTGCCATAATGAAATAGGGTCACTAATCAACGTGTTTTCTCAAAAGGCCTTCAGTCAAATTCCTTGATACTTAAAATGCATACAGTGGATTATAATAATGAAAAAGGATAATTTGAAATCTTGGTTTCAACTCTAAAGGAACTCTTTAAAAAACAGATTTTAAGTTTTGGAAACCCAAATGAAAAAGTAGCAACTGCACGGTTTTTACTGTCAGATTGGCTCTAAGTGCCAAAAAGTGCTGGAAACGGGGAGATAAGCCTATTTTTGCAACAATGGTTAAAATCTTCAATTTTTCATCACAGATGTGCCCAAGATGCACAAAAGCGCTGGAAACGGTGAGATAAGCCTATTTTTGCAACTTTGGTTAAAATCTTAAATTTTTCATCACAGATGTGCCCAAGATGCGCAAAAGCGCTGGAAACGGTGAGATAAACCTATTTTTGCAACTATAATTAAAATCGTAAATTTTTCATCACAAATGTGCCCAAGATGCCCAAAGGCACTGGAAACTGTGAGATAAGCCTATTTTTGCAACTTTGGTTAAAATCTTCATTTTTTCATCACAGATATGCCCAAGGTGCACAAAAGTGCTGGAAACGGTGAGATAAGCCTAATTTTGCAACAATGTTTAAGGTTTGGAGGTTTCATAGACTAAAGTTGAAAATCAGTGGTTTGACTGCCATAATGAAATAGGGTCACTAATCAACGTGTTTTCTCAAAAGGCCTTCAGTCAAATTCCTTGATACTTAAAATGCATACAGTGGATTATAATAATGAAAAAGGATAATTTGAAATCTTGGTTTCAACTCTAGAGGAACTCTTTAAAAAAAAGATTTGAAGTTTTGGAAACCCCAATGAAAAAGTAGCAACTGCACGGTTTCTACTGTCAGATTGGCTCTAAGTGCCAAAAAGTGCTGGAAACAGGGAGATAAGCCTATTTTTGCAACTTTGGTTAAAATCATAAATTTTTCATCACAGATGTGCCCAAGATGCGCAAAAGCGCTGGAAACGGTGAGATAAGCCTATTTTTGCAACTTTGGTTAAATCTTAAATTTTTCATCACAGATGTGCCCAAGATGCCCAAAAGCGCTGGAAACGGGGAGATAAGCCTTTTTTTGCAACTTTGGTTAAAATCTTAAATTTTTCATCACAGATGTGCCCAAGATGCGCAAAAGCGCTGGAAACGGTGAGATAAACCTATTTTTGCAACTATAATTAAAATCTTAAATTTTTCATCACAAATGTGCCCAAGATGCCCAAAGGCGCGGGAAACGGTGAGATAACCCTATTTTTGCAACTTTGGTTAAAATCTTCATTTTTTCATCACAGATATGCCCAAGGTGCACAAAAGTGCTGGAAACGGTGAGATAAGCCTAATTTTGCAACAATGTTTAAGGTTTGGAGGTTTCATAGACTAAAGTTGAAAAATCAGTGGTTTGACTGCCATAATGAAATAGGGTCACTAATCAACATGTTTTCTCAAAAGGCCTTCAGTCAAATTCCTTGATACTTAAAATGCATACAGTGGATTATAATAATGAAAAAGGATAATTTGAAATCTTGGTTTCAACTCTAAAGGAACTCTTTAAAAAAAAGATTTTAAGTTTTGGAAACCCCAATGAAAAAGTAGCAACTGCACGGTTTCTACTGTCAGATTGGGTCTAAGTGCCAAAAAGTGCTGGAAACGGAGAGATAAGCCTATTTTTGCAACTTTGGTTAAAATCTTAAATTTTTCATCACAGATGTGCCCAAGATGCCCAAAAGCGCTGGAAACGGTGAGATAAGCCTATTTTTGCAACTTTGGTTAAATCTTAAATTTTTCATCACAGATGTGCCCAAGATGCGCAAAAGCGCTGGAAACGGTGAGATAAGCCTATTTTTGCAACTTTGGTTAAAATCTTCATTTTTTCATCACAGATATGCCCAAGATGCACAAAAGTGCTGGAAACGGTGAGATAAGCCTAATTTTGCAACAATGTTTAAGGTTTGGAGGTTTCATAGACTAAAGTTGAAAATCAGTGGTTTGACTGCCATAATGAAATAGGGTCACTAATCAACGTGTTTTCTCAAAAGGCCTTCAGTCAAATTCCTTGATACTTAAAATGCATACAGTGGATTATAATAATGAAAAAGGATAATTTGAAATCTTGGTTTCAACTCTAGAGGAACTCTTTGAAAAAAAGATTTGAAGTTTTGGAAACCCCAATGAAAAAGTAGCAACTGCACGGTTTCTACTGTCAGATTGGCTCTAAGTGCCAAAAAGTGCTGGAAACAGGGAGATAAGCCTATTTTTGCAACTTTGGTTAAAATCATAAATTTTTCATCACAGATGTGCCCAAGATGCGCAAAAGCGCTGGAAACGGTGAGATAAGCCTATTTTTGCAACTTTGGTTAAATCTTAAATTTTTCATCACAGATGTGACCTAGATGCGCAAAAGCGCTGGAAACGGTGAGATAAGCCTATTTTTGCAACTTTGGTTAAAATCTTCATTTTTTCATCACAGATATGCCCAAGATGCACAAAAGTGCTAGAAACGGTGAGATAGGCCTAATTTTGCAACAATGTTTAAGGTTTGGAGGTTTCATAGACTAAAGTTGAAAATCAGTGGTTTGACTGCCATAATGAAATAGGGTCACTAATCAACGTGTTTTCTCAAAATTCCTTCAGTCAAATTCCTTGATACTTAAAATGCATACAGTGGATTATAATAATGCAAAAGGATAATTTGAAATCTTGGTTTCAACTCTAAAGGAACTCTTTAAAAAAAAGATTTTAAGTTTTGGAAACCCCAATGAAAAAGTAGCAACTGCACGGTTTCTACTGTTCAGATTGGCTCTAAGTGCCAAAAAGTGCTGGAAACGGGGAGATAAGCCTATTTTTGCAACTTTGGTTAAAATCTTAAATTTTTCATCACAGATGTGCCCAAGATGCCCAAAAGCGCTGGAAACGGGGAGATAAGCCTTTTTTTGCAACTTTGGTGAAAATCTTAAATTTTTCATCACAGATGTGCCCAAGATGCGCAAAAGCGCTGGAAACGGTGAGATAAACCTATTTTTGCAACTATAATTAAAATTTTAAATTTTTCATCACAAATGTGCCCAAGATGCCCAAAGGCGCTGGAAACGGTGAGATAAGCCTATTTTTGCAACTTTGGTTAAAATCTTCATTTTTTCATCACAGATATGCCCAAGGTGCACAAAAGTGCTGGAAACGGTGAGATAAGCCTAATTTTGCAACAATGTTTAAGGTTTGGAGGTTTCATAGACTAAAGTTGAAAATCAGTGGTTTGACTGCCATAATGAAATAGGGTCACTAATCAACGTGTTTTCTCAAAAGGCCTTCAGTCAAATTCCTTGATACTTAAAATGCATACAGTGGATTATAATAATGAAAAAGGATAATTTGAAATCTTGGTTTCAACTCTAAAGGAACTTTTTAAAAAAAAGATTTTAAGTTTTGGAAACCCCAATGAAAAAGTAGCAACTGCACGGTTTCTACTGTCAGATTGGCTCTAAGTGCCAAAAAGTGCTGGAAACGGGGAGATAAGCCTATTTTTGCAACAATGGTTAAAATCTTCAATTTTTCATCACAGATGTGCCCAAGATGCACAAAAGCGCTGGAAACGGTGAGATAAGCCTATTTTTGCAACTTTGGTTAAAATCTTAAATTTTTCATCACAGATGTGCCCAAGATTCCCAAAAGCGCTGGAAACGGGGAGATAAGCCTTTTTTTGCAACTTTGGTTAAAATCTTAAATTTTTCATCACAGATGTGCCCAAGATGCGCAAAAGCGCTGGAAACGGTGAGATAAACCTATTTTTGCAACTATAATTAAAATCTTAAATTTTTCATCACAAATGTGCCCAAGATGCCCAAAGGCGCGGGAAACGGTGAGATAACCCTATTTTTGCAACTTTGGTTAAAATCTTCATTTTTTCATCACAGATATGCCCAAGGTGCACAAAAGTGCTGGAAACGGTGAGATAAGCCTAATTTTGCAACAATGTTTAAGGTTTGGAGGTTTCATAGACTAAAGTTGAAAAATCAGTGGTTTGACTGCCATAATGAAATAGGGTCACTAATCAACGTGTTTTCTCAAAAGGCCTTCAGTCAAATTCCTTGATACTTAAAATGCATACAGTGGATTATAATAATGAAAAAGGATAATTTGAAATCTTGGTTTCAACTCTAAAGGAACTCTTTAAAAAAAAGATTTTAAGTTTTGGAAACCCCAATGAAAAAGTAGCAACTGCACGGTTTCTACTGTCAGATTGGCTCTAAGTGCCAAAAAGTGCTGGAAACGGAGAGATAAGCCTATTTTTGCAACTTTGGTTAAAATCTTAAATTTTTCATCACAGATGTGCCCAAGATGCCCAAAAGCGCTGGAAACGGTGAGATAAGCCTATTTTTGCAACTATGGTTAAAATCTTACATTTTTCATCACAGATGTGCCCAAGATGCGCAAAAGCGCTGGAAACGGTGAGATAAACCTATTTTTGCAACTATAATTAAAATCTTAAATTTTTCATCACAAATGTGCCCAAGATGCCCAAAGGCACTGGAAACTGTGAGATAAGCCTATTTTTGCAACTTTGGTTAAAATCTTCATTTTTTCATCACAGATATGCCCAAGGTGCACAAAAGTGCTGGAAACGGTGAGATAAGCCTAATTTTGCAACAATGTTTAAGGTTTGGAGGTTTCATAGACTAAAGTTGAAAATCAGTGGTTTGACTGCCATAATGAAATAGGGTCACTAATCAACGTGTTTTCTCAAAAGGCCTTCAGTCAAATTCCTTGATACTTAAAATGCATACAGTGGATTATAATAATGAAAAAGGATAATTTGAAATCTTGGTTTCAACTCTAGAGGAACTCTTTGAAAAAAAGATTTGAAGTTTTGGAAACCCCAATGAAAAAGTAGCAACTGCACGGTTTCTACTGTCAGATTGGCTCTAAGTGCCAAAAAGTGCTGGAAACAGGGAGATAAGCCTATTTTTGCAACTTTGGTTAAAATCATAAATTTTTCATCACAGATGTGCCCAAGATGCGCAAAAGCGCTGGAAACGGTGAGATAAGCCTATTTTTGCAACTTTGGTTAAATCTTAAATTTTTCATCACAGATGTGCCCAAGATGCCCAAAAGCGCTGGAAACGGGGAGATAAGCCTTTTTTTGCAACTTTGGTTAAAATCTTAAATTTTTCATCACAGATGTGCCCAAGATGCGCAAAAGCGCTGGAAACGGTGAGATAAACCTATTTTTGCAACTATAATTAAAATCTTAAATTTTTCATCACAAATGTGCCCAAGATGCCCAAAGGCGCGGGAAACGGTGAGATAACCCTATTTTTGCAACTTTGGTTAAAATCTTCATTTTTTCATCACAGATATGCCCAAGGTGCACAAAAGTGCTGGAAACGGTGAGATAAGCCTAATTTTGCAACAATGTTTAAGGTTTGGAGGTTTCATAGACTAAAGTTGAATAATCAGTGTTTTGACTGCCATAATGAAATAGGGTCACTAATCAACGTGTTTTCTCAAAAGGCCTTCAGTCAAATTCCTTGATACTTAAAATGCATACAGTGGATTATAATAATGAAAAAGGATAATTTGAAATCTTGGTTTCAACTCTAAAGGAACTCTTTAAAAAACAGATTTTAAGTTTTGGAAACCCCAATGAAAAAGTAGCAACTGCACGGTTTCTACTGTCAGATTGGCTCTAAGTGCCAAAAAGTGCTGGAAACGGAGAGATAAGCCTATTTTTGCAACAATGTTTAAGGTTTGGAGGTTTCATAGACTAAAGTTGAAAATCAGTGGTTTGACTGCCATAATGAAATAGGGTCACTAATCAACGTGTTTTCTCAAAAGGCCTTCAGTCAAATTCCTTGATACTTAAAATGCATACAGTGGATTATAATAATGAAAAAGGATAATTTGAAATCTTGGTTTCAACTCTAAAGGAACTCTTTAAAAAACAGATTTTAAGTTTTGGAAACCCAAATGAAAAAGTAGCAACTGCACGGTTTTTACTGTCAGATTGGCTCTAAGTGCCAAAAAGTGCTGGAAACGGGGAGATAAGCCTATTTTTGCAACAATGGTTAAAATCTTCAATTTTTCATCACAGATGTGCCCAAGATGCACAAAAGCGCTGGAAACGGTGAGATAAGCCTATTTTTGCAACTTTGGTTAAAATCTTAAATTTTTCATCACAGATGTGCCCAAGATGCGCAAAAGCGCTGGAAACGATGAGATAAACCTATTTTTGCAACTATAATTAAAATCTTAAATTTTTCATCACAAATGTGCCCAAGATGCCCAAAGGCACTGGAAACTGTGAGATAAGCCTATTTTTGCAACTTTGGTTAAAATCTTCATTTTTTCATCACAGATATGCCCAAGGTGCACAAAAGTGCTGGAAACGGTGTGATAAGCCTAATTTTGCAACAATGTTTAAGGTTTGGAGGTTTCATAGACTAAAGTTGAAAATCAGTGGTTTGACTGCCATAATGAAATAGGGTCACTAATCAACGTGTTTTCTCAAAAGGCCTTCAGTCAAATTCCTTGATACTTAAAATGCATACAGTGGATTATAATAATGAAAAAGGATAATTTGAAATCTTGGTTTCAACTCTAGAGGAACTCTTTAAAAAAAAGATTTGAAGTTTTGGAAACCCCAATGAAAAAGTAGCAACTGCACGGTTTCTACTGTCAGATTGGCTCTAAGTGCCAAAAAGTGCTGGAAACAGGGAGATAAGCCTATTTTTGCAACTTTGGTTAAAATCATAAATTTTTCATCACAGATGTGCCCAAGATGCGCAAAAGCGCTGGAAACGGTGAGATAAGCCTATTTTTGCAACTTTGGTTAAATCTTAAATTTTTCATCACAGATGTGCCCAAGATGCGCAAAAGCGCTGGAAACGGTGAGATAAGCCTATTTTTGCAACTTTGGTTAAAATCTTCATTTTTTCATCACAGATATGCCCAAGATGCACAAAAGTGCTGGAAACGGTGAGATAAGCCTAATTTTGCAACAATGTTTAAGGTTTGGAGGTTTCATAGACTAAAGTTGAAAATCAGTGGTTTGACTGCCATAATGAAATAGGGTCACTAATCAACGTGTTTTCTCAAAAGGCCTTCAGTCAAATTCCTTGATACTTAAAATGCATACAGTGGATTATAATAATGAAAAAGGATAATTTGAAATCTTGGTTTCAACTCTAGAGGAACTCTTTGAAAAAAAGATTTGAAGTTTTGGAAACCCCAATGAAAAAGTAGCAACTGCACGGTTTCTACTGTCAGATTGGCTCTAAGTGCCAAAAAGTGCTGGAAACAGGGAGATAAGCCTATTTTTGCAACTTTGGTTAAAATCATAAATTTTTCATCACAGATGTGCCCAAGATGCGCAAAAGCGCTGGAAACGGTGAGATAAGCCTATTTTTGCAACTTTGGTTAAATCTTAAATTTTTCATCACAGATGTGCCCAAGATGCGCAAAAGCGCTGGAAACGGTGAGATAAGCCTATTTTTGCAACTTTGGTTAAAATCTTCATTTTTTCATCACAGATATGCCCAAGGTGCACAAAAGTAATGGAAACGGTGAGATAAGCCTAATTTTGCAACAATGTTTAAGGTTTGGAGGTTTCATAGACTAAAGTTGAAAATCAGTGGTTTGACTGCCATAATGAAATAGGGTCACTAATCAACGTGTTTTCTCAAAAGGCCTTCAGTCAAATTCCTTGATACTTAAAATGCATACAGTGGATTATAATAATGAAAAAGGATAATTTGAAATCTTGGTTTCAACTCTAAAGGAACTCTTTAAAAAACAGATTTTAAGTTTTGGAAACCCCAATGAAAAAGTAGCAACTGCACGGTTTTTACTGTCAGATTGGCTCTAAGTGCCAAAAAGTGCTGGAAACGGGGAGATAAGCCTATTTTTGCAACAATGGTTAAAATCTTCAATTTTTCATCACAGATGTGCCCAAGATGCACAAAAGCGCTGGAAACGGTGAGATAAGCCTATTTTTGCAACTTTGGTTAAAATCTTAATTTTTTCATCACAGATATGCCCAAGGTGCACAAAAGTGCTGGAAACGGTGAGATAAGCCTAATTTTGCAACAATGTTTAAGGTTTGGAGGTTTCATAGACTAAAGTTGAAAATCAGTGGTTTGACTGCCACAATGAAATAGGGTCACTAATCAACGTGTTTTCTCAAAAGGCCTTCAGTCAAATTCCTTGATACTTAAAATGCATACAGTGGATTATAATAATGAAAAAGGATAATTTGAAATCTTGGTTTCAACTCTAAAGGAACTCTTTAAAAAAAAGATTTTAAGTTTTGGAAACCCCAATGAAAAAGTAGCAACTGCACGGTTTCTACTGTTCAGATTGGCTCTAAGTGCCAAAAAGTGCTGGAAACGGGGAGATAAGCCTATTTTTGCAACAATGGTTAAAATCTTCAATTTTTCATCACAGATGTGCCCAAGATGCACAAAAGCGCTGGAAACGGTGAGATAAGCCTATTTTTGCAACTTTGGTTAAAATCTTAAATTTTTCATCACAGATGTGCCCAAGATGCCCAAAAGCGCTGGAAACGGGGAGATAAGCCTAATTTTGCAACAATGTTTAAGGTTTGGAGGTTTCATAGACTAAAGTTGAAAATCAGTGGTTTGACTGCCATAATGAAATAGGGTCACTAATCAACGTGTTTTCTCAAAAGGCCTTCAGTCAAATTCCTTGATACTTAAAATGCATACAGTGGATTATAATAATGAAAAAGGATAATTTGAAATCTTGGTTTCAACTCTAGAGGAACTCTTTAAAAAAAAGATTTGAAGTTTTGGAAACCCCAATGAAAAAGTAGCAACTGCACGGTTTCTACTGTCAGATTGGCTCTAAGTGCCAAAAAGTGCTGGAAACAGGGAGATAAGCCTATTTTTGCAACTTTGGTTAAAATCATAAATTTTTCATCACAGATATGCCCAAGATGCGCAAAAGCGCTGGAAACGGTGAGATAAGCCTAATTTTGCAACAATGTTTAAGGTTTGGAGGTTTCATAGACTAAAGTTGAAAATCAGTGGTTTGACTGCCATAATGAAATAGGGTCACTAATCAACGTGTTTTCTCAAAAGGCCTTCAGTCAAATTCCTTGATACTTAAAATGCATACAGTGGATTATAATAATGAAAAAGGATAATTTGAAATCTTGGTTTCAACTCTAAAGGAACTCTTTAAAAAACAGATTTTAAGTTTTGGAAACCCCAATGAAAAAGTAGCAACTGCACGGTTTTTACTGTCAGATTGGCTCTAAGTGCCAAAAAGTGCTGGAAACGGGGAGATAAGCCTATTTTTGCAACAATGGTTAAAATTTTCAATTTTTCATCACAGATGTGCCCAAGATGCACAAAAGCGCTGGAAACGGTGAGATAAGCCTATTTTTGCAACTTTGGTTAAAATCTTAAATTTTTCATCACAGATGTGCCCAATATGCGCAAAAGCGCTGGAAACGGTGAGAAAACCCTATTTTTGCAACTATGGTTAAAATCTTAAATTTTTCATCACAGATGTGCCCAAGATGCGCAAAAGCGCTGGAAACGGTGAGATAAACCTATTTTTGCAACTATAATTAAAATCGTAAATTTTTCATCACAAATGTGCCCAAGATGCCCAAAGGCACTGGAAACTGTGAGATAAGCCTATTTTTGCAACTTTGGTTAAAATCTTCATTTTTTCATCACAGATATGCCCAAGGTGCACAAAAGTGCTGGAAACGGTGAGATAAGCCTAATTTTGCAACAATGTTTAAGGTTTGGAGGTTTCATAGACTAAAGTTGAAAATCAGTGGTTTGACTGCCATAATGAAATAGGGTCACTAATCAACGTGTTTTCTCAAAAGGCCTTCAGTCAAATTCCTTGATACTTAAAATGCATACAGTGGATTATAATAATGAAAAAGGATAATTTGAAATCTTGGTTTCAACTCTAGAGGAACTCTTTAAAAAAAAGATTTGAAGTTTTGGAAACCCCAATGAAAAAGTAGCAACTGCACGGTTTCTACTGTCAGATTGGCTCTAAGTGCCAAAAAGTGCTGGAAACAGGGAGATAAGCCTATTTTTGCAACTTTGGTTAAAATCATAAATTTTTCATCACAGATGAGCCCAAGATGCGCAAAAGCGCTGGAAACGGTGAGATAAGCCTATTTTTGCAACTTTGGTTAAATCTTAAATTTTTCATCACAGATGTGCCCTAGATGCGCAAAAGCGCTGGAAACGGTGAGATAAGCCTATTTTTGCAACTTTGGTTAAAATCTTCATTTTTTCATCACAGATATGCCCAAGATGCACAAAAGTGCTGGAAACGGTGAGATAGGCCTAATTTTGCAACAATGTTTAAGGTTTGGAGGTTTCATAGACTAAAGTTGAAAATCAGTGGTTTGACTGCCATAATGAAATAGGGTCACTAATCAACGTGTTTTCTCAAAAGGCCTTCAGTCAAATTCCTTGATACTTAAAATGCATACAGTGGATTATAATAATGAAAAAGGATAGTTTGAAATCTTGGTTTCAACTCTAAAGGAACTCTTTAAAAAAAAGATTTTAAGTTTTGGAAACCCCAATGAAAAAGTAGCAACTGCACGGTTTCTACTGTTCAGATTGGCTCTAAGTGCCAAAAAGTGCTGGAAACGGGGAGATAAGCCTATTTTTGCAACAATGGTTAAAATCTTCAATTTTTCATCACAGATGTGCCCAAGATGCACAAAAGCGCTGGAAACGGTGAGATAAGCCTATTTTTGCAACTTTGGTTAAAATCTTAAATTTTTCATCACAGATGTGCCCAAGATGCCCAAAAGCGCTGGAAACGGGGAGATAAGCCTTTTTTTTGCAACTTTGGTGAAAATCTTAAATTTTTCATCACAGATGTGCCCAAGATGCGCAAAAGCGCTGGAAACGGTGAGATAAACCTATTTTTGCAACTATAATTAAAATTT
Organism: Pleuronectes platessa; assembly: GCF_947347685.1. Lineage (NCBI taxonomy): Eukaryota > Metazoa > Chordata > Actinopteri > Pleuronectiformes > Pleuronectidae > Pleuronectes > Pleuronectes platessa. The sequence goes on from NW_026518957.1 coordinate 79,037, forward strand.
TAAATTTTTCATCACAAATGTGCCCAAGATGCCCAAAGGCGCTGGAAACGGTGAGATAAGCCTATTTTTGCAACTTTGGTTAAAATCTTCATTTTTTCATCACAGATATGCCCAAGGTGCACAAAAGTGCTGGAAACGGTGAGATAAGCCTAATTTTGCAACAATGTTTAAGGTTTGGAGGTTTCATAGACTAAAGTTGAAAATCAGTGGTTTGACTGCCATAATGAAATAGGGTCACTAATCAACGTGTTTTCTCAAAAGGCCTTCAGTCAAATTCCTTGATACTTAAAATGCATACAGTGGATTATAATAATGAAAAAGGATAATTTGAAATCTTGGTTTCAACTCTAAAGGAACTTTTTAAAAAAAAGATTTTAAGTTTTGGAAACCCCAATGAAAAAGTAGCAACTGCACGGTTTCTACTGTCAGATTGGCTCTAAGTGCCAAAAAGTGCTGGAAACGGAGAGATAACCCTATTTTTGCAACTTTGGTTAAAATCTTCATTTTTTCATCACAGATATGCCCAAGGTGCACAAAAGTGCTGGAAACGGTGAGATAAGCCTAATTTTGCAACAATGTTTAAGGTTTGGAGGTTTCATAGACTAAAGTTGAAAATCAGTGGTTTGACTGCCATAATGAAATAGGGTCACTAATCAACGTGTTTTCTCAAAAGGCCTTCAGTCAAATTCCTTGATACTTAAAATGCATACAGTGGATTATAATAATGAAAAAGGATAATTTGAAATCTTGGTTTCAACTCTAGAGGAACTCTTTAAAAAAAAGATTTGAAGTTTTGGAAACCCCAATGAAAAAGTAGCAACTGCACGGTTTCTACTGTCAGATTGGCTCTAAGTGCCAAAAAGTGCTGGAAACAGGGAGATAAGCCTATTTTTGCAACTTTGGTTAAAATCATAAATTTTTCATCACAGATGAGCCCAAGATGCGCAAAAGCGCTGGAAACGGTGAGATAAGCCTATTTTTGCAACTTTGGTTAAATCTTAAATTTTTCATCACAGATGTGCCCTAGATGCGCAAAAGCGCTGGAAACGGTGAGATAAGCCTATTTTTGCAACTTTGGTTAAAATCTTCATTTTTTCATCACAGATATGCCCAAGATGCACAAAAGTGCTGGAAACGGTGAGATAGGCCTAATTTTGCAACAATGTTTAAGGTTTGGAGGTTTCATAGACTAAAGTTGAAAATCAGTGGTTTGACTGCCATAATGAAATAGGGTCACTAATCAACGTGTTTTCTCAAAAGGCCTTCAGTCAAATTCCTTGATACTTAAAATGCATACAGTGGATTATAATAATGAAAAAGGATAGTTTGAAATCTTGGTTTCAACTCTAAAGGAACTCTTTAAAAAAAAGATTTTAAGTTTTGGAAACCCCAATGAAAAAGTAGCAACTGCACGGTTTCTACTGTTCAGATTGGCTCTAAGTGCCAAAAAGTGCTGGAAACGGGGAGATAAGCCTATTTTTGCAACAATGGTTAAAATCTTCAATTTTTCATCACAGATGTGCCCAAGATGCACAAAAGCGCTGGAAACGGTGAGATAAGCCTATTTTTGCAACTTTGGTTAAAATCTTAAATTTTTCATCACAGATGTGCCCAAGATGCCCAAAAACGCTGGAAACGGGGAGATAAGCCTTTTTTTGCAACTTTGGTGAAAATCTTAAATTTTTCATCACAGATGTGCCCAAGATGCGCAAAAGCGCTGGAAACGGTGAGATAAACCTATTTTTGCAACTATAATTAAAATTTTAAATTTTTCATCACAAATGTGCCCAAGATGCCCAAAGGCGCTGGAAACGGTGAGATAAGCCTATTTTTGCAACTTTGGTTAAAATCTTCATTTTTTCATCACAGATATGCCCAAGGTGCACAAAAGTGCTGGAAACGGTGAGATAAGCCTAATTTTGCAACAATGTTTAAGGTTTGGAGGTTTCATAGACTAAAGTTGAAAATCAGTGGTTTGACTGCCATAATGAAATAGGGTCACTAATCAACGTGTTTTCTCAAAAGGCCTTCAGTCAAATTCCTTGATACTTAAAATGCATACAGTGGATTATAATAATGAAAAAGGATAATTTGAAATCTTGGTTTCAACTCTAAAGGAACTTTTTAAAAAAAAGATTTTAAGTTTTGGAAACCCCAATGAAAAAGTAGCAACTGCACGGTTTCTACTGTCAGATTGGCTCTAAGTGCCAAAAAGTGCTGGAAACGGAGAGATAACCCTATTTTTGCAACTTTGGTTAAAATCTTCATTTTTTCATCACAGATATGCCCAAGGTGCACAAAAGTGCTGGAAACGGTGAGATAAGCCTAATTTTGCAACAATGTTTAAGGTTTGGAGGTTTCATAGACTAAAGTTGAAAATCAGTGGTTTGACTGCCATAATGAAATAGGGTCACTAATCAACGTGTTTTCTCAAAAGGCCTTCAGTCAAATTCCTTGATACTTAAAATGCATACAGTGGATTATAATAATGAAAAAGGATAATTTGAAATCTTGGTTTCAACTCTAAAGGAACTCTTTAAAAAAAAGATTTTAAGTTTTGGAAACCCCAATGAAAAAGTAGCAACTGCACGGTTTCTACTGTCAGATTGGCTCTAAGTGCCAAAAAGTGCTGGAAACGGAGAGATAAGCCTATTTTTGCAACTTTGGTTAAAATCTTAAATTTTTCATCACAGATGTGCCCAAGATGCCCAAAAGCGCTGGAAACGGTGAGATAAGCCTATTTTTGCAACTATGGTTAAAATCTTAAATTTTTCATCACAGATGTGCCCAATATGCGCAAAAGCGCTGAAAACGGTGAGAAAACCCTATTTTTGCAACTATGGTTAAAATCTTAAATTTTTCATCACAGATGTGCCCAAGATGCGCAAAAGCGCTGGAAACGGTGAGATAAACCTATTTTTGCAACTATAATTAAAATCGTAAATTTTTCATCACAAATGTGCCCAAGATGCCCAAAGGCACTGGAAACTGTGAGATAAGCCTATTTTTGCAACTTTGGTTAAAATCTTCATTTTTTCATCACAGATATGCCCAAGGTGCACAAAAGTGCTGGAAACGGTGAGATAAGCCTAATTTTGCAACAATGTTTAAGGTTTGGAGGTTTCATAGACTAAAGTTGAAAATCAGTGGTTTGACTGCCATAATGAAATAGGGTCACTAATCAACGTGTTTTCTCAAAAGGCCTTCAGTCAAATTCCTTGATACTTAAAATGCATACAGTGGATTATAATAATGAAAAAGGATAATTTGAAATCTTGGTTTCAACTCTAGAGGAACTCTTTAAAAAAAAGATTTGAAGTTTTGGAAACCCCAATGAAAAAGTAGCAACTGCACGGTTTCTACTGTCAGATTGGCTCTAAGTGCCAAAAAGTGCTGGAAACAGGGAGATAAGCCTATTTTTGCAACTTTGGTTAAAATCATAAATTTTTCATCACAGATGTGCCCAAGATGCGCAAAAGCGCTGGAAACGGTGAGATAAGCCTATTTTTGCAACTTTGGTTAAATCTTAAATTTTTCATCACAGATGTGCCCTAGATGCGCAAAAGCGCTGGAAACGGTGAGATAAGCCTATTTTTGCAACTTTGGTTAAAATCTTCATTTTTTCATCACAGATATGCCCAAGATGCACAAAAGTGCTGGAAACGGTGAGATAGGCCTAATTTTGCAACAATGTTTAAGGTTTGGAGGTTTCATAGACTAAAGTTGAAAATCAGTGGTTTGACTGCCATAATGAAATAGGGTCACTAATCAACGTGTTTTCTCAAAAGGCCTTCAGTCAAATTCCTTGATACTTAAAATGCATACAGTGGATTATAATAATGAAAAAGGATAGTTTGAAATCTTGGTTTCAACTCTAAAGGAACTCTTTAAAAAAAAGATTTTAAGTTTTGGAAACCCCAATGAAAAAGTAGCAACTGCACGGTTTCTACTGTTCAGATTGGCTCTAAGTGCCAAAAAGTGCTGGAAACGGGGAGATAAGCCTATTTTTGCAACAATGGTTAAAATCTTCAATTTTTCATCACAGATGTGCCCAAGATGCACAAAAGCGCTGGAAACGGTGAGATAAGCCTATTTTTGCAACTTTGGTTAAAATCTTAAATTTTTCATCACAGATGTGCCCAAGATGCCCAAAAGCGCTGGAAACGGGGAGATAAGCCTTTTTTTGCAACTTTGGTGAAAATCTTAAATTTTTCATCACAGATGTGCCCAAGATGCGCAAAAGCGCTGGAAACGGTGAGATAAACCTATTTTTGCAACTATAATTAAAATTTTAAATTTTTCATCACAAATGTGCCCAAGATGCCCAAAGGCGCTGGAAACGGTGAGATAAGCCTATTTTTGCAACTTTGGTTAAAATCTTCATTTTTTCATCACAGATATGCCCAAGGTGCACAAAAGTGCTGGAAACGGTGAGATAAGCCTAATTTTGCAACAATGTTTAAGGTTTGGAGGTTTCATAGACTAAAGTTGAAAATCAGTGGTTTGACTGCCATAATGAAATAGGGTCACTAATCAACGTGTTTTCTCAAAAGGCCTTCAGTCAAATTCCTTGATACTTAAAATGCATACAGTGGATTATAATAATGAAAAAGGATAATTTGAAATCTTGGTTTCAACTCTAAAGGAACTTTTTAAAAAAAAGATTTTAAGTTTTGGAAACCCCAATGAAAAACTAGCAACTGCACGGTTTCTACTGTCAGATTGGCTCTAAGTGCCAAAAAGTGCTGGAAACGGAGAGATAAGCCTATTTTTGCAACTTTGGTTAAAATCTTAAATTTTTCATCACAGATGTGCCCAAGATGCCCAAAAGCGCTGGAAACGGTGAGATAAGCCTATTTTTGCAACTATGGTTAAAATCTTAAATTTTTCATCACAGATGTGCCCAATATGCGCAAAAGCGCTGGAAACGGTGAGAAAACCCTATTTTTGCAACTATGGTTAAAATCTTAAATTTTTCATCACAGATGTGCCCAAGATGCGCAAAAGCGCTGGAAACGGTGAGATAAACCTATTTTTGCAACTATAATTAAAATCTTAAATTTTTCATCACAAATGTGCCCAAGATGCCCAAAGGCACTGGAAACTGTGAGATAAGCCTATTTTTGCAACTTTGGTTAAAATCTTCATTTTTTCATCACAGATATGCCCAAGATGCACAAAAGTGCTGGAAACGGTGAGATAAGCCTAATTTTGCAACAATGTTTAAGGTTTGGAGGTTTCATAGACTAAAGTTGAAAATCAGTGGTTTGACTGCCATAATGAAATAGGGTCACTAATCAACGTGTTTTTTATCAAAAGGCCTTCACTCAAATTCCTTGATACTTAAAATGCATACAGTGGATTATAATAATGAAAAAGGATAATTTGAAATCTTGGTTTCAACTCTAAAGGAACTCTTTAAAAAACAGATTTTAAGTTTTGGAAACCCCAATGAAAAAGTAGCAACTGCACGGTTTCTACTGTCAGATTGGCTCTAAGTGCCAAAAAGTGCTGGAAACGGAGAGATAAGCCTATTTTTGCAACTTTGGTTAAAATCTTAAATTTTTCATCACAGATGTGCCCAAGATGCCCAAAAGCGCTGGAAACGGTGAGATAAGCCTATTTTTGCAACTATGGTTAAAATCTTAAATTTTTCATCACAGATGTGCCCAATATGCGCAAAAGCGCTGGAAACGGTGAGAAAACCCTATTTTTGCAACTATGGTTAAAATCTTAAATTTTTCATCACAGATGTGCCCAAGATGCGCAAAAGCGCTGGAAACGGTGAGATAAACCTATTTTTGCAACTATAATTAAAATCTTAAATTTTTCATCACAAATGTGCCCAAGATGCCCAAAGGCACTGGAAACTGTGAGATAAGCCTATTTTTGCAACTTTGGTTAAAATCTTCATTTTCTCATCACAGATATGCCCAAGGTGCACAAAAGTGCTGGAAACGGTGAGATAAGCCTAATTTTGCAACAATGTTTAAGGTTTGGAGGTTTCATAGACTAAAGTTGAAAATCAGTGGTTTGACTGCCATAATGAAATAGGGTCACTAATCAACGTGTTTTCTCAAAAGGCCTTCAGTCAAATTCCTTGATACTTAAAATGCATACAGTGGATTATAATAATGAAAAAGGATAATTTGAAATCTTGGTTTCAACTCTAGAGGAACTCTTTGAAAAAAAGATTTGAAGTTTTGGAAACCCCAATGAAAAAGTAGCAACTGCACGGTTTCTACTGTCAGATTGGCTCTAAGTGCCAAAAAGTGCTGGAAACAGGGAGATAAGCCTATTTTTGCAACTTTGGTTAAAATCATAAATTTTTCATCACAGATGTGCCCAAGATGCGCAAAAGCGCTGGAAACGGTGAGATAAGCCTATTTTTGCAACTTTGGTTAAAATCTTCATTTTTTCATCACAGATATACCCAAGATGCACAAAAGTGCTGGAAACGGTGAGATAAGCCTAATTTTGCAACAATGTTTAAGGTTTGGAGGTTTCATAGACTAAAGTTGAAAATCAGTGGTTTGACTGCCATAATGAAATAGGGTCACTAATCAACGTGTTTTTTATCAAAAGGCCTTCACTCAAATTCCTTGATACTTAAAATGCATACAGTGGATTATAATAATGAAAAAGGATAATTTGAAATCTTGGTTTCAACTCTAAAGGAACTCTTTAAAAAACAGATTTTAAGTTTTGGAAACCCCAATGAAAAAGTAGCAACTGCACGGTTTCTACTGTCAGATTGGCTCTAAGTGCCAAAAAGTGCTGGAAACGGAGAGATAAGCCTATTTTTGCAACTTTGGTTAAAATCTTAAATTTTTCATCACAGATGTGCCCAAGATGCCCAAAAGCGCTGGAAACGGTGAGATAAGCCTATTTTTGCAACTATGGTTAAAATCTTAAATTTTTCATCACAGATGTGCCCAATATGCGCAAAAGCGCTGGAAACGGTGAGAAAACCCTATTTTTGCAACTATGGTTAAAATCTTAAATTTTTCATCACAGATGTGCCCAAGATGCGCAAAAGCGCTGGAAACGGTGAGATAAACCTATTTTTGCAACTATAATTAAAATCTTAAATTTTTCATCACAAATGTGCCCAAGATGCCCAAAGGCACTTGAAACTGTGAGATAAGCCTATTTTTGCAACTTTGGTTAAAATCTTCATTTTCTCATCACAGATATGCCCAAGGTGCACAAAAGTGCTGGAAACGGTGAGATAAGCCTAATTTTGCAACAATGTTTAAGGTTTGGAGGTTTCATAGACTAAAGTTGAAAATCAGTGGTTTGACTGCCATAATGAAATAGGGTCACTAATCAACGTGTTTTCTCAAAAGGCCTTCAGTCAAATTCCTTGATACTTAAAATGCATACAGTGGATTATAATAATGAAAAAGGATAATTTGAAATCTTGGTTTCAACTCTAGAGGAACTCTTTGAAAAAAAGATTTGAAGTTTTGGAAACCCCAATGAAAAAGTAGCAACTGCACGGTTTCTACTGTCAGATTGGCTCTAAGTGCCAAAAAGTGCTGGAAACAGGGAGATAAGCCTATTTTTGCAACTTTGGTTAAAATCATAAATTTTTCATCACAGATGTGCCCAAGATGCGCAAAAGCGCTGGAAACGGTGAGATAAGCCTATTTTTGCAACTTTGGTTAAAATCTTCATTTTTTCATCACAGATATGCCCAAGATGCACAAAAGTGCTGGAAACGGTGAGATAAGCCTAATTTTGCAACAATGTTTAAGGTTTGGAGGTTTCATAGACTAAAGTTGAAAATCAGTGGTTTGACTGCCATAATGAAATAGGGTCACTAATCAACGTGTTTTCTCAAAAGGCCTTCAGTCAAATTCCTTGATACTTAAAATGCATACAGTGGATTATAATAATGAAAAAGGATAATTTGAAATCTTGGTTTCAACTCTAAAGGAACTCTTTAAAAAACAGATTTTAAGTTTTGGAAACCCCAATGAAAAAGTAGCAACTGCACGGTTTTTACTGTCAGATTGGCTCTAAGTGCCCAAAAGCGCTGGAAACGGGGAGATAAGCCTTTTTTTGCAACTTTGGTTAAAATCTTAAATTTTTCATCACAGATGTGCCCAAGATGCGCAAAAGCGCTGGAAACGGTGAGATAAACCTATTTTTGCAACTATAATTAAAATCTTAAATTTTTCATCACAAATGTGCCCAAGATGCCCAAAGGCGCTGGAAACGGTGAGATAAGCCTATTTTTGCAACTTTGGTTAAAATCTTCATTTTTTCATCACAGATATGCCCAAGGTGCACAAAAGTGCTGGAAACGGTGAGATAAGCCTAATTTTGCAACAATGTTTAAGGTTTGGAGGTTTCATAGACTAAAGTTGAAAATCAGTTGTTTGACTGCCATAATGAATAGGGTCACTAATCAACGTGTTTTCTCAAAAGGCCTTCAGTCAAATTCCTTGATACTTAAAATGCATACAGTGGATTATAATAATGAAAAATTATAATTTGAAATCTTGGTTTCAACTCTAAAGGAACTCTTTAAAAAAAAGATTTTAAGTTTTGGAAACCCCAATGAAAAAGTAGCAACTGCACGGTTTCTACTGTCAGATTGGCTCTAAGTGCCAAAAAGTGCTGGAAACGGAGAGATAAGCCTATTTTTGCAACTTTGGTTAAAATCTTAAATTTTTCATCACAGATGTGCCCAAGATGCGCAAAAGCGCTGGAAACGGTGAGATAAGCCTATTTTTGCAACTTTGGTTAAAATCTTAATTTTTTCATCACAGATATGCCCAAGATGCACAAAAGTGCTGGAAACGGTGAGATAAGCCTAATTTTGCAACAATGTTTAAGGTTTGGAGGTTTCATAGACTAAAGTTGAAAATCAGTGGTTTGACTGCCATAATGAAATAGGGTCACTAATCAACGTGTTTTCTCAAAAGGCCTTCAGTCAAATTCCTTGATACTTAAAATGCATACAGTGGATTATAATAATGAAAAAGGATCATTTGAAATCTTGGTTTCAACTCTAAAGGAACTCTTTAAAAAACAGATTTTAAGTTTTGGAAACCCCAATGAAAAAGTAGCAACTGCACGGTTTTTACTGTCAGATTGGCTCTAAGTGCCAAAAAGTGCTGGAAACGGGGAGATAAGCCTATTTTTGCAACAATGGTTAAAATCTTCAATTTTTCATCACAGATGTGCCCAAGATGCACAAAAGCGCTGGAAACGGTGAGATAAGCCTATTTTTGCAACTTTGGTTAAATCTTAAATTTTTCATCACAGATGTGCCCTAGATGCGCAAAAGCGCTGGAAACGGTGAGATAAGCCTATTTTTGCAACTTTGGTTAAAATCTTCATTTTTTCATCACAGATATGCCCAAGATGCACAAAAGTGCTGGAAACGGTGAGATAGGCCTAATTTTGCAACAATGTTTAAGGTTTGGAGGTTTCATAGACTAAAGTTGAAAATCAGTGGTTTGACTGCCATAATGAAATAGGGTCACTAATCAACGTGTTTTCTCAAAAGGCCTTCAGTCAAATTCCTTGATACTTAAAATGCATACAGTGGATTATAATAATGAAAAAGGATAGTTTGAAATCTTGGTTTCAACTCTAAAGGAACTCTTTAAAAAAAAGATTTTAAGTTTTGGAAACCCCAATGAAAAAGTAGCAACTGCACGGTCAGATTGGCTCTAAGTGCCAAAAAGTGCTGGAAACGGTGAGATAAGCCTATTTTTGCAACTTTGGTTAAAATCTTAAATTTTTCATCACAGATGTGCCCAAGGTGCACAAATAATCGTTGATTAGTGACCCTATTTCATTATGGCAGTCAAACCACTGATTTTCAACTTTAGTCTATGAAACCTCCAAACCTTAAACATTGTTGCAAAATTAGGCTTATCTCACCGTTTCCAGCACTTTTGTGCACCTTGGGCACATCTGTGATGAAAAAATGAAGATTTTAACCAAAGTTGCAAAAATAGGCTTATCTCACCGTTTCCAGCGCTTTTGGGCATCTTGGGCACATCTGTGATGAAAAATTTAAGATTTTAACCATAGTTGCAAAAATAGGCTTATCTCACCGTTTCCAGCGCTTTTGCGCATCTTGGGCACATCTGTGATGAAAAATTTAAGATTTTAACCAAAGTTGCAAAAATAGGCTTATCTCCCCGTTTCCAGCACTTTTTGGCATCTTGGGCACATCTGTGATGAAAAATTTAAGATTTTAACCAAAGTTGCAAAAATAGGCTAATCTCCCCGTTTCCAGCACTTTTTGGCACGTAGAGCCAATCTGACAGTAGAAACCGTGCAGTTGCTACTTTTTCATTGGGGTTTCCAAAACTTAAAATCTGTTTTTTAAAGAGTTCCTTTAGAGTTGAAACCAAGATTTCAAATGATACTTTTTCATTATAAACATCCACTGTATGCATGTTAAGTATCAAGTAATTTGACTGAAGACCTTTTGAGAAAATACATTGATTAGTATCCCTATTTCATTATGGCAGTCAAACCACTGATTTTCAGCTTTAGTCCTTGAAACCTCCAAACCTTAAACATTGTTGCAAAATTAGGCTTATCTCACCGTTTCCAGCACTTTTGTGCACCTTGGGCATATCTGTGATGAAAAAATGAAGATTTTAACCATAGTTGCAAAAATAGGCTTATCTCAACGTTTCCAGCGCTTTTGCGCATCTTGGGCACATCTGTGATGAAAAATTGAAGATTTTAACCATTGTTGCAAAAATAGGCTTTTCTCCCCGTTTCCAGCACTTTTTGGCACTTAGAGCCAATCTGACAGTAGAAACCGTGCAGTTGCTACTTTTTCCTTGGGGTTTCCAAAACTTAAAATCTTTTTTTTGAAGAATTCCTTTAGAGTTGAAACCAAGATTTCAAATTATCCTTTTTCATTCTTATAATCCACTGTATGCATGTTAAGCATCAAGGAATTTGACTGAAGGCCTTTTGAGAAAATACGTTGATTAGTGACCCTATTTCATTATAACAGTCAAACCCTGCGTGCACATCTCCTACGGTGCACATCTCCAGTGGGGCACATCTCCTGCGGTGAACATTCTGCGTCGCACACCTTGCGGTGCACATAAATGAAACATTTATTTACAAAAAAATTATAATAATTAACTAAAATTCCCAAAAAAACTGTGAGCACACATCCTGCTGCGCATATCTCCTGTGGCGCACATCTCCTGCGGTGCACATCTCCTCTGTACACATCTCCTGCTATGTACATCTCCTGCTGCGCACATCTCCTGCGGCTCAAATCTCCTGCGGCCCACATCTCCTGCGATGCACATCTCCAGTGGCGCACATCTCCTTTTGCGCATATCGCCTGCGGCGCACATCTCCTGCGGCGCACATCTCCTGCACTGCATATCTAGAAAAGACAAGAATAAACGGTGCTCTAAGCTGCTCTCCAGGTCCTCTCAGTAGTTGATAAACTTGTGGGCTCAAACATACTCTAAATACTCTTTGTTCAGTATTATATTGAGTACCAGTAGCAGTAATATCGCTCCGTGATTTCAACTTCTCATCAGGCTCCATCTGTCTCCACACTGAACTGCACCTCTCTGACTCGAGTGAGGAGGCGGGACTTAGACCGTTTTACACCAATAACATGCAGTTATTTCACCTTGAACCAATAGGCTCACTTGTTAAGTTTTTTGACCGGTAGAACACTTCCTGAGCAAAAAGGAAATGACTTAATAATAATAAATTAAATACAGAAGAAATAAAACAGAATTGTTAATGAAATAAAAGGAATTCTTAGTAAGGAGGAAATATAAATAATACGGCGCACATCTCCTTTATTGCAAATCCCCTGCGGCGCACATCTCCTGCGGTGCACATCTTTTGCGTCGCACATCCTCCGTTGCACACCCTGTGGTGCACATGAATAAAACATTCACAAAATAAATATTATTAAATCACATTAACAAATAAACTGTGCGCACATCTCCTGCGGCGCACATCTCCTGTGGCGCACATCCCCTGCGTTGCACATAAATGAAACATTTATTTACAAAAAAATTATAATAATTAACTCAAATTAATAAAAAAACTGTGCGCAAACATCCTGCGGCGCAAATCTCCTGCATGCACATCTCCTGCGGTGCACATCTCCGGTGGCGCATATCGCCTGCGGTGCACATCTCTTGCTGCGCACATCTCCGGCGGTGCACATCTCTTGCGGCGCACATCCTGCAGTGCATATCTCAAGTGGTGCACATCTCCTGCTGCGCACATCTCCTGCGGCACACATCTCCTGCTGCGAACATCTCCTGCGGCGCACATCTCCTGCTGCGCACATCTCTGGCGGTGCACATCTCTTGCGGCGCATACCCTGCGGTGCACATAAATGAAACATTTATTTACAAAAAAATATTATTAAATCAAATTAATAAAAAAACTGTGTGCACACATCCTGCTGCGCACATCTCCTGAGGCGTACATCTCCTGCTGCGCACATCTCCTGCGTGCACATCTCCTGCGTTGCACATCTCCTGCGTGCATATCTCCTGCGGTGCACATCTCCAGTGGCGCACATCTCCTGCTGCGCAAATCTCCTGCGGTGTACATCTTGCGTCGCACACCCTGCGGTGCAAATAAATGAAACATTTATTTACAAAAAATAATAATAATTAACTCAAATTCCTAAAAAAACTGTGCGCACACATCCTGCGTTGCACATCTCCTGCGTGCACATCTCCTGCGGCGCACATCTCCTGCGGTGCACATCTCCGGTGGCGCATATCGCCTGCGGTGCACATCTCCTGCGGCACACATCTTCTGCTGCGCACATCTCCTACGGTGCACACATCCTGCTGCGCACATCTCCTGCGGCGCACATCTCCTGCAGTGCACATCTCCTAAGTGCACATCTCCGATGGCGCACATCTCCTGCGTGCACATCTCCTGCTATGTACATCTCCTGCATTGCAAATCTGCTGCGGCGCACATCTCCTGCGGTGCACATCTTTTGCGTCGCACATCTTTTGCGTCACACATCCTGCGTTGCACACCCTGTGGTGCACATGAATAAAACATTTACAAAAAAAATATTATTAAATCACATTAATAAATTAACTGTGCGCACATCTCCTGCGGCGCACATCTCCTCCGGCGCACATCTCCTGCGTGCACATCTCCTGCGGTGCACATCTCCTGCGGTGCACATCTCCTGCTGCGCACATCTCCGGCGGTGCACATCTCTTGCGGCGCACACCCTGCGGTGCACATAAATGAAACATTTATTTACAAAAAATAATAATAATTAACTCAAATTCCTAAAAAAACTGTGCGCACACATCCTGTGGCGCACATCTCCTGAGGCGCACATCTCCTGCTGCGCACATCTCCTGCGTGCACATATCCTGCGTTGCACATCTCCTGCTGCGCACATCTCCTGCGTTGCACATCTCCTGCGGCGCACATCTCCTGCGGTGCACATCTCCGGTGGCGCATATCGCCTGCGGCGCACATCTCCTGCTATGTACATCTCCTGCTATGTACATCTCCTGCGGCACACATCTCCTGAAGCGCACATCTCCTGCTGCGCATGTAACCCACATGGAGGCGCACACTGGACCAGTATAACCAAGATTCGTAGGGAGGAGTAATTAACAGGAATCAGACACCACAATGAGCAAACAGAACACAGAGTTAGGTTTAAATGAAAACAATTGTATTAACACACAAAATATTTACAACATTGCCGGCATTCAGTTTAGTAAAATTAGAAATGTCTTTTGAAATGGGTGCACCCAGAAAATAAAAGTAATCCTCAAAAAATAGGATGTTCTGCTTAGGGATGGGCGTTCGATTAAATTGTCTTCGTCGATCGTCGGGAGAGTTAATGACGAATTTTCGATTAATCATTAATATTTTCAAGTTCAAAAATTCACTATTTATAAGCTACATTAAAATGCAGTGATGTTTCCTCATTGAGATCTTTATTACAAGATGAACAAAATATGCGCTGCCGTAATCTTAAGCAGCGGAGCCGACAGCTAGAAGCCGGTGCTACTAAACACAACTGACCCTCGTTTTTTTTTCCTCCAAAATAAAATAATAATAATTTAAAAAAACGTAATGTTAAACAACAACTACAAATATATAATACTTAGGTCTGACAGGTTTTGCCAAATGTAACTCAAAACTATCAGACAAGGTACCGAGTCGAGAAAGCTTCATAAAAATAACCAGTAACTCACATTACTGTGATTCCGGTGTTAGCGCTCCCCTCGTCCGTGTCAGACAACGCAGGCTCCTTGTCTCCCGCAGCCTCTGGGATAGCTTCGCAGTGTTGGCAGTGAACCAAGTCCTTTTTTAACTCAAAATGGTCCCACGCAACACTTTGCCGTGACCTCTTCATGTTTATTTTGGAAATGGAACTACACGGTAACTCGCAGCAAGTCGCAGGTAACTGAGTAGGACTGTGGCGTTTTTTTCAAACACTGCCCCCCGTGGTCAAATGTGTAATTAGCGAATTTCTCGATGAAAAAATGATTTCATCGACGACATTCTTAATGGTCAATTAATCGATCGTCGATTAATTATGCCCATCCCTAGTTCTGCTAGATTCAACTGTCGTTTGAGGTCCTCCCCACAGTCTTACCACACTGACAGCAAGGTAGATGAATGCTGGAAGCGCTCCTCAATCCAGGTGCTCAACACGGGTGGCTCGCCATCTCCCTCGTCAGGGAGAGATTCCAATCCAACTCAAAGTTCAAGGGTATCCAGAAAACCCAGCCTGTGTAACATAACACGGCTTATATAGCAACATATGCAAATATTCTTATTCTCTTAACTGTACAGTTCAATTTGATCAATGTCAACATATAATACATTTCAGTACTTAACCCATGAATAAAGGATTACTGTTGTATCATAACATTAACTCTTAATATTAAAGTATAAACAATACTATTAAATTACAATTTTAATGGCAGTGAAACAATATGAATGTTAGATTATTATGCAAACAACCTACAGCTTAACATCAATTACTCACTATATGTGAATATCGGAAGTAAAGCAATGTGAATCATTTTCTTGTCACAACACTGACACCTTGCATTTGTGAATGCAAGCAGCACAATGATGAACAGAAAGCTAATCTCAAAGCTCAAATTCAGCTACATAATCCTTAGCTCTGTACTAAATGTAACTCACATACATACTCATATTACACATA
This sequence comes from Pleuronectes platessa, assembly GCF_947347685.1. NCBI lineage: Eukaryota > Metazoa > Chordata > Actinopteri > Pleuronectiformes > Pleuronectidae > Pleuronectes > Pleuronectes platessa. The sequence goes on from NW_026518957.1 coordinate 94,245, forward strand.
CAAATGTCCACTTTTGTCTCTATAACTAAAGAAATATGAAACATCTTACAGTACACTCAATGGCATAAACACCACAAGGCTATGCTAAGTCATATAGCATTTTGCTACTGTGCCACGTGTGGCCGCTAATTTAGCAGGTGTAACTCACCGGGAAAAGAAAAGAATAAACGGTGCTCTAAGCTGCTCTCCAGGTCCTCTCAGTAGTTGATAAACTTGTTATGGGCTCAAACATACTCTAACTTCTCTTTGTTCAGTATTATATCGAGTACCAGTAGCAGTAATATCGCTCCGTAATTTCAACTTCTCATCAGGCTCCATCTGTCTCCACACTGAACCGCACCTCTCTGACTCGAGTGAGGAGGCGGGACTTAGACCGTTTTACACCAATAACATGCAGTTATTTCACCTTGAACCAATAGGCTCACTTGTTAAGTTTTTTGACCGGTAGAACACTTCCTGAGCAAAAAGGAAATGACTTAATAATAATAAATTAAATACAGACGAAATAAAACAGAATTGTTAATGAAATAAAAGGAATTCTCAGTAAGGAGGAAATATAAATAATACGGCGCACATCTCCTGCATTGAAAATCTGCTGCGTCACACATCCTGCGTTGCACACCCTGTGGTGCACATGAATAAAACATTTACAAAAAAAATATTATTAAATCACATTAATAAATTAACTGTGCGCACATCTCCTGCGGCGCACATCTCCTCCGGCGCACATCTCCTGCGGTGCACATCTCCAGTGGCGCAAATCTCCTGCGGTGTACATCCTGCGTCGCACACCCTGCGGTGCAAATAAATTAAACATTTCTTTACAAAAAATAATAATAATGAACTCAAATTCCTAAAAAAACTGTGCGCACACATCCTGCAGCGCACATCTCCTGCGTGCACATCTCCTGCTATGTACATCTCCTGCTGCGCATATCGCCTGCGGCGCACATCTCCTGCTATGTACATCTCCTGCGGCGCACATCTCCTGCGTGCACATCTCCTGCTATGTACATCTCCTGCGGCGCACATCTCCTGCGTGCACATCTCCTGTGGTGCACATCTCCAGTGGCGCACATCTCCTGCTGCGCAAATCTCCTGCGGTGTACATCCTGCACCGCACACCCTGCGGTGCAAATAAATTAAACATTTATTTACAAAAAATAATAATAATTAACTCAAATTCCTAAAAAAACTGTGCGCACACATCCTGCATTGCACATCTCCTGCTTGCACATCTCTTGCGGCGCACATCTCCTGCTATGTATATCTCCTGCGGCGCACATCTCCTGCTATGTACATCTCCTGCTGCGCATATCGCCTGCGGCGCACATCTCCTGCAGTGCACATCTCCGATGGCGCACATCTCCTGCGTGCACATCTCCTGCGGCTCACATCTCCTGCAGCGCACATCTCCTAAGTGCACATCTCCTGCGTGCACATCTCTTGCGGTGCACATCTCCAGTGGCGCACATCTCCTGCTGCGGAAATCTCCTGCGGTGAACATCCTGCGTCGCACACCCTGCGGTGCACATAAATGAAACATTTATTTACAAAAAATAATAATAATTAACTCAAATTCCTAAAAAAACTGTGCGCACACATCCTGTGGCACACATCTCCTGCGGCACTCATCTCCTTCGTGCATATCTCCTGCGGTGCACATCTCCAGTGGCGCACATCTCCTGCTACACAAATCTCCTGCTGTGAAAATCCTGCATCGCACACCCTGCGGTGCACATAAATGAAACATTTATTTACAAAAAAATATTATTAAATCAAATTAATAAAAAAAACGTGTGCACACACCCTGCTGCGCACATCTCCTGCTGCGCACATCTCCTGCGGTGGACATCTCCTGCGGTGCACATATCCTGCTATGTACATCTCCTGCGTGCTCATCTCCTGCTATGTAAATCTCCTGCGGCGCACATCTCCTGCGTGCACATCTCCTGTGGTGCACATCTCCTGTGGCGCACATCTCCTGCTGCGCAAATCTCCTGAGGTGCACATAAATGAAACATTTATTTACAAAAAATATTAATAATTAACTAAAATTCCTAAAAAAACTGTGCGTACACATCTCCTGCAGTGCACATCTCCTGCTGCGCACATCTCCTGCGGTGCACATCTCCTGCTGCGCAAATCTCCTGCAGTGCACGTCTCCTGCGGTGCACATCTCCGATGGCGCACATCTCCTGCGGGCACATCTCCTGCGGCGCACATCTCCTGCAGCGCACATCTCCTGCGTGCACATCTCTTGCGGTGCACATCTCCAGTGGCGCACATCTCCTGCTGCGGAAATCTCCTGCGGTGAACATCCTGCGTCGCACACCCTGCGGTGCACATAAATGAAACATTTATTCACAAAAAATAATAATAATTAACTCAAATTCCTAAAAAAACTGTGCGCACACATCCTGTGGCGCACATCTCCTGCGGTGGACATCTCCTGCGGTACACATATCCTGCTATGTACATCTCCTGCGTGCTCATCTCCTGCTATGTAAATCTCCTGCGGCGCACATCTCCTGCGTGCACATCTCCTGCGTGCACATCTCCTGTGGTGCACATCTCCAGTGGCGCACATCTCCTGCTGCGCAAATCTCCTGAGGTGCACATAAATGAAACATTTATTTACAAAAAATAATAATAATTAACTAAAATTCCTAAAAAAACTGTGCGTACACATCTCCTGCAGTGCACATCTCCTGCTGCGCACATCTCCTGCGGTGCACATCTCCTGCTGCGCAAATCTCCTGCTGTGCACGTCTCCTGCGGTGCACATCTCCGATGGCGCACATCTCCTGCGTGCACATCTCCTGCGGCGCACATCTCCTGCAGCGCACATCTCCTAAGTGCACATCTCCTGCGTGCACATCTCTTGCGGTGCACATCTCCAGTGGCGCACATCTCCTGCTGCGGAAATCTCCTGCGGTGAACATCCTGCGTCGCACACCCTGCGGTGCACATAAATGAAACATTTATTCACAAAAAATAATAATAATTAACTCAAATTCCTAAAAAAACTGTGCGCACACATCCTGTGGCGCACATCTCCTGCGGCGCATATCTCCTGTGTACACATCTCCTGCGGTGCACATCTCCTGCTGCGCACATCTCCTGCGGTGGACATCTCCTGTGGTGCACATATCCTGCTATGTACATCTCCTAAGTGCTCATCTCCTGCTATGTAAATCTCCTGCGGCGCACATCTCCTGCGGCGCACATCTTCTGCGTGCACATCTCCTGCGGTGCACATCTCCTGCGGTGCACATCTCCTGCTGCGCACATCTCCTGCGGTGCAGATCTCCTGCGGTGCACATATCCTGCTATGTACATCTCCTAAGTACTCATCTCCTGCTATGTAAATCTCCTGCGGCGCACATCTCCTGCGGCGCACATCTTCTGCGTGCACATCTTCTGCGTGCACATCTCCTGCTGCGCACATTTCCTGCGGTGCAGATCTCCTGCGGTGCAAATCTCCTGCTGCGCACATCTCCTGCGGTGCAGATCTCCTGCGGTGCACATCTCCTGCTGCGCAAATCTCCTGCAGTGCACGTTTCCTGCGTGCACATCTCCTGCTATGTACATCTCCTGCGGCGCAAATGTCCTGCGTGCACATCTCCTGCGGTGCACATCTCCAGTGGCACACATCTCCTGCTGCGCAAATCTCCTGCGGTGTACATCCTGCGTCGCACACCCTGCGGTGCACATAAATGAAACATTTATTTACAAAAAAATATTATTAAATCAAGTTAATAAAAAAACGTGTGCACACACCCTGCTGCGCACATCTCCTGAGGCGCACATCTCATGCTGCGCACATCTCCTGTGGCGCACATCTCCTGCTATGTACATCTCCTGCTGCGCATATCGCCTGCGGCGCACATCTCCTGCGTGCACATCTCCTGCGGCAAATATCACCTGCAGCGCACATCTCCTGCGTGCACATCTCCTGCGTGCACATCTCTTGCGGTGCACATCTCCAGTGGCGCACATCTCCTGCTGCGGAAATCTCCTGCGGTGAACATCCTGCGTCGCACACCCTGCGGTGCACATAAATGAAACATTTATTCACAAAAAATAATAATAATTAACTCAAATTCCTAAAAAAACTGTGCGCACACATCCTGTGGCGCACATCTCCTGCGGCACTCATCTCCTGCGGCACTCATCTCCTGCGGCGCACATCTCCTGCAGCGCACATCTCCTGCAGCGCACATCTCCTAAGTGCACATCTCCTGCGGTGCACATCTCCTGCTGCGCACATCTCCTGCGGTGCAGATCTCCTGCGTTGCACATCTCCTGCGGCGCACATCTCCTGCGGTGCACATCTCCGGTGGCGCATATCGCCTGCGGCGCACATCTCCTGCTATGTACATCTCCTGCTATGTACATCTCCTGCGGCACACATCTCCTGAAGTGCACATCTCCTGCTGCGCATGTAACCCACATGGAGGCGCACACTGGACCAGTATAACCAAGATTCGTAGGGAGGAGTAATTAACAGGAATCAGACACCACAATGAGCAAACAGAACACAGAGTTAGGTTTAAATGAAAACAATTGTATTAACACACAAAATATTTACAACATTGCCGGCATTCAGTTTAGTAAAATTAGAAATGTCTTTTGAAATGGGTGCACCCAGAAAATAAAAGTAATCCTCAAAAAATAGGATGTTCTGCTTAGGGATGGGCGTTCGATTAAATTGTCTTCGTCGATCGTCGGGAGAGTTAATGACGAATTTTCGATTAATCATTAATATTTTCAAGTTCAAAAATTCACTATTTATAAGCTACATTAAAATGCAGTGATGTTTCCTCATTGAGATCTTTATTACAAGATGAACAAAATATGCGCTGCCGTAATCTTAAGCAGCGGAGCCGACAGCTAGAAGCCGGTGCTACTAAACACAACTGACCCTCGTTTTTTTTTCCTCCAAAATAAAATAATAATAATTTAAAAAAACGTAATGTTAAACAACAACTACAAATATATAATACTTAGGTCTGACAGGTTTTGCCAAATGTAACTCAAAACTATCAGACAAGGTACCGAGTCGAGAAAGCTTCATAAAAATAACCAGTAACTCACATTACTGTGATTCCGGTGTTAGCGCTCCCCTCGTCCGTGTCAGACAACGCAGGCTCCTTGTCTCCCGCAGCCTCTGGGATAGCTTCGCAGTGTTGGCAGTGAACCAAGTCCTTTTTTAACTCAAAATGGTCCCACGCAACACTTTGCCGTGACCTCTTCATGTTTATTTTGGAAATGGAACTACACGGTAACTCGCAGCAAGTCGCAGGTAACTGAGTAGGACTGTGGCGTTTTTTTCAAACACTGCCCCCCGTGGTCAAATGTGTAATTAGCGAATTTCTCGATGAAAAAATGATTTCATCGACGACATTCTTAATGGTCAATTAATCGATCGTCGATTAATTATGCCCATCCCTAGTTCTGCTAGATTCAACTGTCGTTTGAGGTCCTCCCCACAGTCTTACCACACTGACAGCAAGGTAGATGAATGCTGGAAGCGCTCCTCAATCCAGGTGCTCAACACGGGTGGCTCGCCATCTCCCTCGTCAGGGAGAGATTCCAATCCAACTCAAAGTTCAAGGGTATCCAGAAAACCCAGCCTGTGTAACATAACACGGCTTATATAGCAACATATGCAAATATTCTTATTCTCTTAACTGTACAGTTCAATTTGATCAATGTCAACATATAATACATTTCAGTACTTAACCCATGAATAAAGGATTACTGTTGTATCATAACATTAACTCTTAATATTAAAGTATAAACAATACTATTAAATTACAATTTTAATGGCAGTGAAACAATATGAATGTTAGATTATTATGCAAACAACCTACAGCTTAACATCAATTACTCACTATATGTGAATATCGGAAGTAAAGCAATGTGAATCATTTTCTTGTCACAACACTGACACCTTGCATTTGTGAATGCAAGCAGCACAATGATGAACAGAAAGCTAATCTCAAAGCTCAAATTCAGCTACATAATCCTTAGCTCTGTACTAAATGTAACTCACATACATACTCATATTACACATACAAATGTCCACTTTTGTCTCTATGACTAAAGAAATATGAAACATCTTACAGTACACTCAATGGCATAAACACCACAAGGCTATGCTAAGTCATATAGCATTTTGCTACTGTGCCACGTGTGGCCGCTAATTTAGCAGGTGTAACTCACCGGGAAAAGAAAAGAATAAACGGTGCTCTAAGCTGCTCTTCAGGTCCTCTCAGTAGTTGATAAACTTGTTATGGGCTCAAACATACTCTAACTTCTCTTTGTTCAGTATTATATTGAGTACCAGTAGCAGTAATATCGCTCCGTAATTTCAACTTCTCATCAGGCTCCATCTGTCTCCACACTGAACCGCACCTCTCTGACTCGAGTGAGGAGGCGGGACTTAGACCGTTTTACACCAATAACATGCAGTTATTTCACCTTGAACCAATAGGCTCACTTGTTAAGTTTTTTGACCGGTAGAACGCTTCCTGAGCAAAAAGGAAATGACTTAATAATAATAAATTAAATACAGACGAAATAAAACAGAATTGTTAATGAAATAAAAGGAATTCTCAGTAAGGAGGAAATATAAATAATACGGCGCACATCTCCTGCATTGCAAATCTGCTGCGTCACACATCCTGCGTTGCACACCCTGTGGTGCACATGAATAAAACATTTACAAAAAAAATATTATTAAATCACATAAATAATTTAACTGTGCGCATATCTCCTGCGGCGCACATCTCCTCCGGCGCACATCTCCTGCGGTGCACATCTCCAGTGGCGCACATCTCCTGATGCGCAAATCTCCTGCGGTGTACATCCTGCGTCGCACACCCTGCGGTGCAAATAAATTAAACATTTCTTTACAAAAAATAATAATAATGAACTCAAATTCCTAAAAAAACTGTGCGCACACATCCTGCAGCGCACATCTCCTGCTATGTACATCTCCTGCGGCGCACATCTCCTGCGTGCACATCTCCTGCTATGTACATCTCCTGCTGCGCATATCGCCTGCGGCGCACATCTCCTGCTATGTACATCTCCTGCGGCGCACATCTCCTGCGTGCACATCTCCTGCTATGTACATCTCCTGCGGCGCACATCTCCTGCGTGCACATCTCCTGTGGTGCACATCTCCAGTGGCGCACATCTCCTGCTGCGCAAATCTCCTGCGGTGTACATCCTGCGTCGCACACCCTGCGGTGCAAATAAATTAAACATTTATTTACAAAAAATAATAATAATTAACTCAAATTCCTAAAAAAACTGTGCGCACACATCCTGTGGCACACATCTCCTGCGGCACTCATCTCCTTCGTGCATATCTCCTGCGGTGCACATCTCCAGTGGCGCACATCTCCTGCTACACAAATCTCCTGCGGTGAAAATCCTGCATCGCACACCCTGCGGTGCACATAAATGAAACATTTATTTACAAAAAAATATTATTAAATCAAATTAATAAAAAAACGTGTGCACACACCCTGCTGCGCACCTCTCCTGAGGCGCACATCTCCTGCGTGCACATATCCTGCGTTGCACATCTCCTGCGTGCACATCTCCTGCGGCGCACATCTCCTGCGGTGCACACCTCCGGTGGCACATATCGCCTGCGGCGCACATCTCCTGCTATGTACATCTCCTGCGGCGCACATCTCCTGCGTGCACATCTCCTGCTATGTACATCTCCTGCGGCGCACATCTCCTGCGTGCACATCTCCTGCGGTGCACATCTCCAGTGGCGCACATCTCCTGCTGCGCAAATCTCCTGCGGTGTACATCCTGCGTCGCACACCCTGCGGTGCAAATAAATTAAACATTTATTTACAAAAAATAATAATAATTAACTCAAATTCCTAAAAAAACTGTGCGCACACATCCTGCATTGCACATCTCCTGCTTGCACATCTCCTGCGGCGCATATCTCCTGTGTACACATCTCCTGCGGTGCACATCTCCTGCTTGCACATCTCCTGCGGCGCATATCTCCTGTGTACACATCTCCTGCGGTGCACATCTCCTGCTGCGCACATCTCCTTTGGTGCACATATCCTGCTATGTACATCTCCTGCGTGCTCATCTCCTGCTATGTAAATCTCCTGCGGCGCACATCTCCTGCGTGCACATCTCCTGCGTGCACATCTCCTGTGGTGCACATCTCCAGTGGCGCACATCTCCTGCTGCGCAAATCTCCTGAGGTGCACATAAATGAAACATTTATTTACAAAAAATAATAATAATTAACTAAAATTCCTAAAAAAACTGTGCGTACACATCTCCTGCAGTGCACATCTCCTGCTGCGCACATCTCCTGCGGTGCACATCTCCTGCTGCGCAAATCTCCTGCAGTGCACGTCTCCTGCGGCACACATCTCCTGTTGCGCACATCTCCTGCGGTGCACATCTCCTGCTGCGCACATCTCCGGCGGTGCACATTTCTTGCGGCGCACACCCTGCGGTGCACATAAATGAAACATTTATTTACAAAAAAATATTATTAAATCAAATTAATAAAAAAAAACGTGTGCACACACCCTGCTGCGCACATCTCCTGAGGCGCACATCTCCTGCTGCGCACATATCCTGCGTTGCACATCTCCTGCGGCGCACATCTCCTGCGGTGCACATCTCCGGTGGCGCATATCGCCTGCGGCGCACATCTCCTGCTATGTACATCTCCTGCTATGTACATCTCCTGCGGCACACATCTCATGAAGCGCACATCTCCTGCTGCGCATGTAACCCACATGGAGGCGCACACTGGACCAGTATAACCAAGATTCGTAGGGAGGAGTAATTAACAGGAATCAGACACCACAATGAGCAAACAGAACACAGAGTTAGGTTTAAATGAAAACAATTGTATTAACACACAAAATATTTACAACATTGCCGGCATTCAGTTTAGTAAAATTAGAAATTTCTTTTGAAATGGGTGCACCCAGAAAATAAAAGTAATCCTCAAAAAATAGGATGTTCTGCTTAGGGATGGGCGTTCGATTAAATTGTCTTCGTCGATCGTCGGGAGAGTTAATGACGAATTTTCGATTAATCATTAATATTTTCAAGTTCAAAAATTCACTATTTATAAGCTACATTAAAATGCAGTGATGTTTCCTCATTGAGATCTTTATTACAAGATGAACAAAATATGCGCTGCCGTAATCTTAAGCAGCGGAGCCGACAGCTAGAAGCCGGTGCTACTAAACACAACTGACCCTCGTTTTTTTTTTCCTCCAAAATAAAATAATAATAATTTAAAAAAACGTAATGTTAAACAACAACTACAAATATATAATACTTAGGTCTGACAGGTTTTGCCAAATGTAACTCAAAACTATCAGACAAGGTACCGAGTCGAGAAAGCTTCATAAAAATAACCAGTAACTCACATTACTGTGATTCCGGTGTTAGTGCTCCCCTCGTCCGTGTCCGACAACGCAGGCTCCTTGTCTCCCGCAGCCTCTGGGATAGCTTCGCAGTGTTGGCAGTGAACCAAGTCCTTTTTTAACTCAAAATGGTCCCACGCAACACTTTGCCGTGACCTCTTCATGTTTATTTTGGAAATGGAACTACACGGTAACTCGCAGCAAGTCGCAGGTAACTGAGTAGGACTGTGGCGTTTTTTTCAAACACTGCCCCCCGTGGTCAAATGTGTAATTAGCGAATTTCTCGATGAAAAAATGATTTCATCGACGACATTCTTAATGGTCAATTAATCGATCGTCGATTAATTATGCCCATCCCTAGTTCTGCTAGATTCAACTGTCGTTTGAGGTCCTCCCCACAGTCTTACCACACTGACAGCAAGGTAGATGAATGCTGGAAGCGCTCCTCAATCCAGGTGCTCAACACGGGTGGCTCGCCATCTCCCTCGTCAGGGAGAGATTCCAATCCAACTCAAAGTTCAAGGGTATCCAGAAAACCCAGCCTGTGTAACATAACATGGCTTATATAGCAACATATGCAAATATTCTTATTCTCTTAACTGTACAGTTCAATTTGATCAATGTCAACATATAATACATTTCAGTACTTAACCCATGAATAAAGGATTACTGTTGTATCATAACATTAACTCTTAATATTAAAGTATAAACAATACTATTAAATTACAATTTTAATGGCAGTGAAACAATATGAATGTTAGATTATTATGCAAACAACCTACAGCTTAACATCAATTACTCACTATATGTGAATATCGGAAGTAAAGCAATGTGAATCATTTTCTTGTCACAACACTGACACCTTGCATTTGTGAATGCAAGCAGCACAATGATGAACAGAAAGCTAATCTCAAAGCTCAAATTCAGCTACATAATCCTTAGCTCTGTACTAAATGTAACTCACATACATACTCATATTACACATACAAATGTCCACTTTTGTCTCTATGACTAAAGAAATATGAAACATCTTACAGTACACTCAATGGCATAAACACCACGAGGCTATGCTAAGTCATATAGCATTTTGCTACTGTGCCACGTGTGGCCGCTAATTTAGCAGGTGTAACTCACCGGGAAAAGAAAAGAATAAACGGTGCTCTAAGCTGCTCTCCAGGTCCTCTCAGTAGTTGATAAACTTGTTATGGGCTCAAACATACTCTAACTTCTCTTTGTTCAGTATTATATTGAGTACCAGTAGCAGTAATATCGCTCCGTAATTTCAACTTCTCATCAGGCTCCATCTGTCTCCACACTGAACCGCACCTCTCTGACTCGAGTGAGGAGGCGGGACTTAGACCGTTTTACACCAATAACATGCAGTTATTTCACCTTGAACCAATAGGCTCACTTGTTAAGTTTTTTGACCGGTAGAACGCTTCCTGAGCAAAAAGGAAATGACTTAATAATAATAAATTAAATACAGACGAAATAAAACAGAATTGTTAATGAAATAAAAGGAATTCTCAGTAAGGAGGAAATATAAATAATACGGCGCACATCTCCTGCATTGCAAATCTGCTGGGTCACACATCCTGCGTTGCACACCCTGTGGTGCACATGAATAAAACATTTACAAAAAAAATATTATTAAATGACATAAATAATTTAACTGTGAGCACATCTCCTGCGGCGCACATCTCCTCCGGCGCACATCTCCTGCGGTGCACATCTCCAGTGGCGCACATCTCCTGATGCGCAAATCTCCTGCGGTGTACATCCTGCGTCGCACACCCTGCAGTGCAAATAAATTAAACATTTCTTTACAAAAAATAATAATAATGAACTCAAATTCCTAAAAAAACTGTGCGCACACATCCTGCAGCGCACATCTCCTGCTATGTACATCTCCTGCGGCGCACATCTCCTGCGTGCACATCTCCTGCTATGTACATCTCCTGCTGCGCATATCGCCTGCGGCGCACATCTCCTGCTATGTACATCTCCTGCGGCGCACATCTCCTGCGTGCACATCTCCTGCTATGTACATCTCCTGCGGCGCACATCTCCTGCGTGCACATCTCCTGTGGTGCACATCTCCAGTGGCGCACATCTCCTGCTGCGCAAATCTCCTGCGGTGTACATCCTGCGTCGCACACCCTGCGGTGCAAATAAATTAAACATTTATTTACAAAAAATAATAATAATTAACTCAAATTCCTAAAAAAACTGTGCGCACACATCCTGTGGCACACATCTCCTGCGGCACTCATCTCCTTCGTGCATATCTCCTGCGGTGCACATCTCCAGTGGCGCACATCTCCTGCTACACAAATCTCCTGCGGTGAAAATCCTGCATCGCACACCCTGCGGTGCACATAAATGAAACATTTATTTACAAAAAAATATTATTAAATCAAATTAATAAAAAAAACGTGTGCACACACCCTGCTGCGCACATCTCCTGAGGCGCACATCTCCTGCGTGCACATATCCTGCGTTGCACATCTCCTGCGTGCACATCTCCTGCGGCGCACATCTCCTGCGGTGCACACCTCCGGTGGCACATATCGCCTGCGGCGCACATCTCCTGCTATGTACATCTCCTGCGGCGCACATCTCCTGCGTGCACATCTCCTGCTATGTACATCTCCTGCGGCGCACATCTCCTGCCTGCACATCTCCTGCGGTGCACATCTCCAGTGGCGCACATCTCCTGCTGCGCAAATCTCCTGCGGTGTACATCCTGCGTCGCACACCCTGCGGTGCAAATAAATTAAACATTTATTTACAAAAAATAATAATAATTAACTCAAATTCCTAAAAAAACTGTGCGCACACATCCTGCATTGCACATCTCCTGCTTGCACATCTCCTGCGGCGCATATCTCCTGTGTACACATCTCCTGCGGTGCACATCTCCTGCTGCGCACATCTCCTGCGGTGGACATCTCCTGTGGTGCACATATCCTGCTATGTACATCTCCTGCGTGCTCATCTCCTGCTATGTAAATCTCCTGCGGCGCACATCTCCTGCGTGCACATCTCCTGCGTGCACATCTCCTGTGGTGCACATCTCCAGTGGCGCACATCTCCTGCTGCGCAAATCTCCTGAGGTGCACATAAATGAAACATTTATTTACAAAAAATAATAATAATTAACTAAAATTCCTAAAAAAACTGTGCGTACACATCTCCTGCAGTGCACATCTCCTGCTGCGCACATCTCCTGCGGTGCACATCTCCTGCTGCGCAAATCTCCTGCAGTGCACGTCTCCTGCGGCACACATCTCCTGTTGCGCACATCTCCTGCGGTGCACATCTCCTGCTGCGCACATCTCCGGCGGTGCACATTTCTTGCGGCGCACACCCTGCGGTGCACATAAATGAAACATTTATTTACAAAAAAATATTATTAAATCAAATTAATAAAAAAAAACGTGTGCACACACCCTGCTGCGCACATCTCCTTAGGCGCACATCTCCTGCTGCGCACATCTCCTGCGTTGCACATCTCCTGCGGCGCACATCTCCTGCGGTGCACATCTCCGGTGGCGCATATCGCCTGCGGCGCACATCTCCTGCTATGTACATCTCCTGCTATGTACATCTCCTGCGGCACACATCTCCTGAAGCGCACATCTCCTGCTGCGCATGTAACCCACATGGAGGCGCACACTGGACCAGTATAACCAAGATTCGTAGGGAGGAGTAATTAACAGGAATCAGACACCACAATGAGCAAACAGAACACAGAGTTAGGTTTAAATGAAAACAATTGTATTAACACACAAAATATTTACAACATTGCCGGCATTCAGTTTAGTAAAATTAGAAATGTCTTTTGAAATGGGTGCACCCAGAAAATAAAAGTAATCCTCAAAAAATAGGATGTTCTGCTTAGGGATGGGCGTTCGATTAAATTGTCTTCGTCGATCGTCGGGAGAGTTAATGACGAATTTTCGATTAATCATTAATATTTTCAAGTTCAAAAATTCACTATTTATAAGCTACATTAAAATGCAGTGATGTTTCCTCATTGAGATCTTTATTACAAGATGAACAAAATATGCGCTGCCGTAATCTTAAGCAGCGGAGCCGACAGCTAGAAGCCGGTGCTACTAAACACAACTGACCCTCGTTTTTTTTTCCTCCAAAATAAAATAATAATAATTTAAAAAAACGTAATGTTAAACAACAACTACAAATATATAATACTTAGGTCTGACAGGTTTTGCCAAATGTAACTCAAAACTATCAGACAAGGTACCGAGTCGAGAAAGCTTCATAAAAATAACCAGTAACTCACATTACTGTGATTCCGGTGTTAGCGCTCCCCTCGTCCGTGTCAGACAACGCAGGCTCCTTGTCTCCCGCAGCCTCTGGGATAGCTTCGCAGTGTTGGCAGTGAACCAAGTCCTTTTTTAACTCAAAATGGTCCCACGCAACACTTTGCCGTGACCTCTTCATGTTTATTTTGGAAATGGAACTACACGGTAACTCGCAGCAAGTCGCAGGTAACTGAGTAGGACTGTGGCGTTTTTTTCAAACACTGCCCCCCGTGGTCAAATGTGTAATTAGCGAATTTCTCGATGAAAAAATGATTTCATCGACGACATTCTTAATGGTCAATTAATCGATCGTCGATTAATTATGCCCATCCCTAGTTCTGCTAGATTCAACTGTCGTTTGAGGTCCTCCCCACAGTCTTACCACACTGACAGCAAGGTAGATGAATGCTGGAAGCGCTCCTCAATCCAGGTGCTCAACACGGGTGGCTCGCCATCTCCCTCGTCAGGGAGAGATTCCAATCCAACTCAAAGTTCAAGGGTATCCAGAAAACCCAGCCTGTGTAACATAACACGGCTTATATAGCAACATATGCAAATATTCTTATTCTCTTAACTGTACAGTTCAATTTGATCAATGTCAACATATAATACATTTCAGTACTTAACCCATGAATAAAGGATTACTGTTGTATCATAACATTAACTCTTAATATTAAAGTATAAACAATACTATTAAATTACAATTTTAATGGCAGTGAAACAATATGAATGTTAGATTATTATGCAAACAACCTACAGCTTAACATCAATTACTCACTATATGTGAATATCGGAAGTAAAGCAATGTGAATCATTTTCTTGTCACAACACTGACACCTTGCATTTGTGAATGCAAGCAGCACAATGATGAACAGAAAGCTAATCTCAAAGCTCAAATTCAGCTACATAATCCTTAGCTCTGTACTAAATGTAACTCACATACATACTCATATTACACATACAAATGTCCACTTTTGTCTCTATAACTAAAGAAATATGAAACATCTTACAGTACACTCAATGGCATAAACACCACGAGGCTATGCTAAGTCATATAGCATTTTGCTACTGTGCCACGTGTGGCCGCTAATTTAGCAGGTGTAACTCACCGGGAAAAGAAAAGAATAAACGGTGCTCTAAGCTGCTCTCCAGGTCCTCTCAGTAGTTGATAAACTTGTTATGGGCTCAAACATACTCTAACTTCTCTTTGTTCAGTATTATATCGAGTACCAGTAGCAGTAATATCGCTCCGTAATTTCAACTTCTCATCAGGCTCCATCTGTCTCCACACTGAACCGCACCTCTCTGACTCGAGTGAGGAGGCGGGACTTAGACCGTTTTACACCAATAACATGCAGTTATTTCACCTTGAACCAATAGGCTCACTTGTTAAGTTTTTTGACCGGTAGAACACTTCCTGAGCAAAAAGGAAATGACTTAATAATAATAAATTAAATACAGACGAAATAAAACAGAATTGTTAATGAAATAAAAGGAATTCTCAGTAAGGAGGAAATATAAATAATACGGCGCACATCTCCTGCATTGAAAATCTGCTGCGTCACACATCCTGCGTTGCACACCCTGTGGTGCACATGAATAAAACATTTACAAAAAAAATATTATTAAATCACATTAATAAATTAACTGTGCGCACATCTCCTGCGGCGCACATCTCCTCCGGCGCACATCTCCTGCGGTGCACATCTCCAGTGGCGCAAATCTCCTGCGGTGTACATCCTGCGTCGCACACCCTGCGGTGCAAATAAATTAAACATTTCTTTACAAAAAATAATAATAATGAACTCAAATTCCTAAAAAAACTGTGCGCACACATCCTGCAGCGCACATCTCCTGCGTGCACATCTCCTGCTATGTACATCTCCTGCTGCGCATATCGCCTGCGGCGCACATCTCCTGCTATGTACATCTCCTGCGGCGCACATCTCCTGCGTGCACATCTCCTGCTATGTACATCTCCTGCGGCGCACATCTCCTGCGTGCACATCTCCTGTGGTGCACATCTCCAGTGGCGCACATCTCCTGCTGCGCAAATCTCCTGCGGTGTACATCCTGCACCGCACACCCTGCGGTGCAAATAAATTAAACATTTATTTACAAAAAATAATAATAATTAACTCAAATTCCTAAAAAAACTGTGCGCACACATCCTGCATTGCACATCTCCTGCTTGCACATCTCTTGCGGCGCACATCTCCTGCTATGTATATCTCCTGCGGCGCACATCTCCTGCTATGTACATCTCCTGCTGCGCATATCGCCTGCGGCGCACATCTCCTGCAGTGCACATCTCCGATGGCGCACATCTCCTGCGTGCACATCTCCTGCGGCTCACATCTCCTGCAGCGCACATCTCCTAAGTGCACATCTCCTGCGTGCACATCTCTTGCGGTGCACATCTCCAGTGGCGCACATCTCCTGCTGCGGAAATCTCCTGCGGTGAACATCCTGCGTCGCACACCCTGCGGTGCACATAAATGAAACATTTATTTACAAAAAATAATAATAATTAACTCAAATTCCTAAAAAAACTGTGCGCACACATCCTGTGGCACACATCTCCTGCGGCACTCATCTCCTTCGTGCATATCTCCTGCGGTGCACATCTCCAGTGGCGCACATCTCCTGCTACACAAATCTCCTGCGGTGAAAATCCTGCATCGCACACCCTGCGGTGCACATAAATGAAACATTTATTTACAAAAAAATATTATTAAATCAAATTAATAAAAAAAACGTGTGCACACACCCTGCTGCGCACATCTCCTGCTGCGCACATCTCCTGCGGTGGACATCTCCTGCGGTGCACATATCCTGCTATGTACATCTCCTGCGTGCTCATCTCCTGCTATGTAAATCTCCTGCGGCGCACATCTCCTGCGTGCACATCTCCTGTGGTGCACATCTCCTGTGGCGCACATCTCCTGCTGCGCAAATCTCCTGAGGTGCACATAAATGAAACATTTATTTACAAAAAATATTAATAATTAACTAAAATTCCTAAAAAAACTGTGCGTACACATCTCCTGCAGTGCACATCTCCTGCTGCGCACATCTCCTGCGGTGCACATCTCCTGCTGCGCAAATCTCCTGCAGTGCACGTCTCCTGCGGTGCACATCTCCGATGGCGCACATCTCCTGCGGGCACATCTCCTGCGGCGCACATCTCCTGCAGCGCACATCTCCTGCGTGCACATCTCTTGCGGTGCACATCTCCAGTGGCGCACATCTCCTGCTGCGGAAATCTCCTGCGGTGAACATCCTGCGTCGCACACCCTGCGGTGCACATAAATGAAACATTTATTCACAAAAAATAATAATAATTAACTCAAATTCCTAAAAAAACTGTGCGCACACATCCTGTGGCGCACATCTCCTGCGGCACTCATCTCCTGCGGTGGACATCTCCTGCGGTACACATATCCTGCTATGTACATCTCCTGCGTGCTCATCTCCTGCTATGTAAATCTCCTGCGGCGCACATCTCCTGCGTGCACATCTCCTGCGTGCACATCTCCTGTGGTGCACATCTCCAGTGGCGCACATCTCCTGCTGCGCAAATCTCCTGAGGTGCACATAAATGAAACATTTATTTACAAAAAATAATAATAATTAACTAAAATTCCTAAAAAAACTGTGCGTACACATCTCCTGCAGTGCACATCTCCTGCTGCGCACATCTCCTGCGGTGCACATCTCCTGCTGCGCAAATCTCCTGCAGTGCACGTCTCCTGCGGTGCACATCTCCGATGGCGCACATCTCCTGCGTGCACATCTCCTGCGGCGCACATCTCCTGCAGCGCACATCTCCTAAGTGCACATCTCCTGCGTGCACATCTCTTGCGGTGCACATCTCCAGTGGCGCACATCTCCTGCTGCGGAAATCTCCTGCGGTGAACATCCTGCGTCGCACACCCTGCGGTGCACATAAATGAAACATTTATTCACAAAAAATAATAATAATTAACTCAAATTCCTAAAAAAACTGTGCGCACACATCCTGTGGCGCACATCTCCTGCGGCGCATATCTCCTGTGTACACATCTCCTGCGGTGCACATCTCCTGCTGCGCACATCTCCTGCGGTGGACATCTCCTGTGGTGCACATATCCTGCTATGTACATCTCCTAAGTGCTCATCTCCTGCTATGTAAATCTCCTGCGGCGCACATCTCCTGCGGCGCACATCTTCTGCGTGCACATCTCCTGCGGTGCACATCTCCTGCGGTGCACATCTCCTGCTGCGCACATCTCCTGCGGTGCAGATCTCCTGCGGTGCACATATCCTGCTATGTACATCTCCTAAGTACTCATCTCCTGCTATGTAAATCTCCTGCGGCGCACATCTCCTGCGGCGCACATCTTCTGCGTGCACATCTTCTGCGTGCACATCTCCTGCTGCGCACATTTCCTGCGGTGCAGATCTCCTGCGGTGCAAATCTCCTGCTGCGCACATCTCCTGCGGTGCAGATCTCCTGCGGTGCACATCTCCTGCTGCGCAAATCTCCTGCAGTGCACGTTTCCTGCGTGCACATCTCCTGCTATGTACATCTCCTGCGGCGCAAATGTCCTGCGTGCACATCTCCTGCGGTGCACATCTCCAGTGGCACACATCTCCTGCTGCGCAAATCTCCTGCGGTGTACATCCTGCGTCGCACACCCTGCGGTGCACATAAATGAAACATTTATTTACAAAAAAATATTATTAAATCAAGTTAATAAAAAAACGTGTGCACACACCCTGCTGCGCACATCTCCTGAGGCGCACATCTCATGCTGCGCACATCTCCTGTGGCGCACATCTCCTGCTATGTACATCTCCTGCTGCGCATATCGCCTGCGGCGCACATCTCCTGCGTGCACATCTCCTGCGGCAAATATCACCTGCAGCGCACATCTCCTGCGTGCACATCTCCTGCGTGCACATCTCTTGCGGTGCACATCTCCAGTGGCGCACATCTCCTGCTGCGGAAATCTCCTGCGGTGAACATCCTGCGTCGCACACCCTGCGGTGCACATAAATGAAACATTTATTCACAAAAAATAATAATAATTAACTCAAATTCCTAAAAAAACTGTGCGCACACATCCTGTGGCGCACATCTCCTGCGGCACTCATCTCCTGCGGCACTCATCTCCTGCGGCGCACATCTCCTGCAGCGCACATCTCCTGCAGCGCACATCTCCTAAGTGCACATCTCCTGCGGTGCACATCTCCTGCTGCGCACATCTCCTGCGGTGCAGATCTCCTGCGTTGCACATCTCCTGCGGCGCACATCTCCTGCGGTGCACATCTCCGGTGGCGCATATCGCCTGCGGCGCACATCTCCTGCTATGTACATCTCCTGCTATGTACATCTCCTGCGGCACACATCTCCTGAAGCGCACATCTCCTGCTGCGCATGTAACCCACATGGAGGCGCACACTGGACCAGTATAACCAAGATTCGTAGGGAGGAGTAATTAACAGGAATCAGACACCACAATGAGCAAACAGAACACAGAGTTAGGTTTAAATGAAAACAATTGTATTAACACACAAAATATTTACAACATTGCCGGCATTCAGTTTAGTAAAATTAGAAATGTCTTTTGAAATGGGTGCACCCAGAAAATAAAAGTAATCCTCAAAAAATAGGATGTTCTGCTTAGGGATGGGCGTTCGATTAAATTGTCTTCGTCGATCGTCGGGAGAGTTAATGACGAATTTTCGATTAATCATTAATATTTTCAAGTTCAAAAATTCACTATTTATAAGCTACATTAAAATGCAGTGATGTTTCCTCATTGAGATCTTTATTACAAGATGAACAAAATATGCGCTGCCGTAATCTTAAGCAGCGGAGCCGACAGCTAGAAGCCGGTGCTACTAAACACAACTGACCCTCGTTTTTTTTTCCTCCAAAATAAAATAATAATAATTTAAAAAAACGTAATGTTAAACAACAACTACAAATATATAATACTTAGGTCTGACAGGTTTTGCCAAATGTAACTCAAAACTATCAGACAAGGTACCGAGTCGAGAAAGCTTCATAAAAATAACCAGTAACTCACATTACTGTGATTCCGGTGTTAGCGCTCCCCTCGTCCGTGTCAGACAACGCAGGCTCCTTGTCTCCCGCAGCCTCTGGGATAGCTTCGCAGTGTTGGCAGTGAACCAAGTCCTTTTTTAACTCAAAATGGTCCCACGCAACACTTTGCCGTGACCTCTTCATGTTTATTTTGGAAATGGAACTACACGGTAACTCGCAGCAAGTCGCAGGTAACTGAGTAGGACTGTGGCGTTTTTTTCAAACACTGCCCCCCGTGGTCAAATGTGTAATTAGCGAATTTCTCGATGAAAAAATGATTTCATCGACGACATTCTTAATGGTCAATTAATCGATCGTCGATTAATTATGCCCATCCCTAGTTCTGCTAGATTCAACTGTCGTTTGAGGTCCTCCCCACAGTCTTACCACACTGACAGCAAGGTAGATGAATGCTGGAAGCGCTCCTCAATCCAGGTGCTCAACACGGGTGGCTCGCCATCTCCCTCGTCAGGGAGAGATTCCAATCCAACTCAAAGTTCAAGGGTATCCAGAAAACCCAGCCTGTGTAACATAACACGGCTTATATAGCAACATATGCAAATATTCTTATTCTCTTAACTGTACAGTTCAATTTGATCAATGTCAACATATAATACATTTCAGTACTTAACCCATGAATAAAGGATTACTGTTGTATCATAACATTAACTCTTAATATTAAAGTATAAACAATACTATTAAATTACAATTTTAATGGCAGTGAAACAATATGAATGTTAGATTATTATGCAAACAACCTACAGCTTAACATCAATTACTCACTATATGTGAATATCGGAAGTAAAGCAATGTGAATCATTTTCTTGTCACAACACTGACACCTTGCATTTGTGAATGCAAGCAGCACAATGATGAACAGAAAGCTAATCTCAAAGCTCAAATTCAGCTACATAATCCTTAGCTCTGTACTAAATGTAACTCACATACATACTCATATTACACATACAAATGTCCACTTTTGTCTCTATGACTAAAGAAATATGAAACATCTTACAGTACACTCAATGGCATAAACACCACAAGGCTATGCTAAGTCATATAGCATTTTGCTACTGTGCCACGTGTGGCCGCTAATTTAGCAGGTGTAACTCACCGGGAAAAGAAAAGAATAAACGGTGCTCTAAGCTGCTCTTCAGGTCCTCTCAGTAGTTGATAAACTTGTTATGGGCTCAAACATACTCTAACTTCTCTTTGTTCAGTATTATATTGAGTACCAGTAGCAGTAATATCGCTCCGTAATTTCAACTTCTCATCAGGCTCCATCTGTCTCCACACTGAACCGCACCTCTCTGACTCGAGTGAGGAGGCGGGACTTAGACCGTTTTACACCAATAACATGCAGTTATTTCACCTTGAACCAATAGGCTCACTTGTTAAGTTTTTTGACCGGTAGAACGCTTCCTGAGCAAAAAGGAAATGACTTAATAATAATAAATTAAATACAGACGAAATAAAACAGAATTGTTAATGAAATAAAAGGAATTCTCAGTAAGGAGGAAATATAAATAATACGGCGCACATCTCCTGCATTGCAAATCTGCTGCGTCACACATCCTGCGTTGCACACCCTGTGGTGCACATGAATAAAACATTTACAAAAAAAATATTATTAAATCACATAAATAATTTAACTGTGCGCACATCTCCTGCGGCGCACATCTCCTCCGGCGCACATCTCCTGCGGTGCACATCTCCAGTGGCGCACATCTCCTGATGCGCAAATCTCCTGCGGTGTACATCCTGCGTCGCACACCCTGCGGTGCAAATAAATTAAACATTTCTTTACAAAAAATAATAATAATGAACTCAAATTCCTAAAAAAACTGTGCGCACACATCCTGCAGCGCACATCTCCTGCTATGTACATCTCCTGCGGCGCACATCTCCTGCGTGCACATCTCCTGCTATGTACATCTCCTGCTGCGCATATCGCCTGCGGCGCACATCTCCTGCTATGTACATCTCCTGCGGCGCACATCTCCTGCGTGCACATCTCCTGCTATGTACATCTCCTGCGGCGCACATCTCCTGCGTGCACATCTCCTGTGGTGCACATCTCCAGTGGCGCACATCTCCTGCTGCGCAAATCTCCTGCGGTGTACATCCTGCGTCGCACACCCTGCGGTGCAAATAAATTAAACATTTATTTACAAAAAATAATAATAATTAACTCAAATTCCTAAAAAAACTGTGCGCACACATCCTGTGGCACACATCTCCTGCGGCACTCATCTCCTTCGTGCATATCTCCTGCGGTGCACATCTCCAGTGGCGCACATCTCCTGCTACACAAATCTCCTGCGGTGAAAATCCTGCATCGCACACCCTGCGGTGCACATAAATGAAACATTTATTTACAAAAAAATATTATTAAATCAAATTAATAAAAAAACGTGTGCACACACCCTGCTGCGCACCTCTCCTGAGGCGCACATCTCCTGCGTGCACATATCCTGCGTTGCACATCTCCTGCGTGCACATCTCCTGCGGCGCACATCTCCTGCGGTGCACACCTCCGGTGGCACATATCGCCTGCGGCGCACATCTCCTGCTATGTACATCTCCTGCGGCGCACATCTCCTGCGTGCACATCTCCTGCTATGTAAATCTCCTGCGGCGCACATCTCCTGCGTGCACATCTCCTGCGGTGCACATCTCCAGTGGCGCACATCTCCTGCTGCGCAAATCTCCTGCGGTGTACATCCTGCGTCGCACACCCTGCGGTGCAAATAAA
Organism: Pleuronectes platessa; assembly: GCF_947347685.1. Lineage (NCBI taxonomy): Eukaryota > Metazoa > Chordata > Actinopteri > Pleuronectiformes > Pleuronectidae > Pleuronectes > Pleuronectes platessa. Next base: position 116,874 of record NW_026518957.1, read on the forward strand.
TTAAACATTTATTTACAAAAAATAATAATAATTAACTCAAATTCCTAAAAAAACTGTGCGCACACATCCTGCATTGCACATCTCCTGCTTGCACATCTCCTGCGGCGCATATCTCCTGTGTACACATCTCCTGCGGTGCACATCTCCTGCTTGCACATCTCCTGCGGCGCATATCTCCTGTGTACACATCTCCTGCGGTGCACATCTCCTGCTGCGCACATCTCCTTTGGTGCACATATCCTGCTATGTACATCTCCTGCGTGCTCATCTCCTGCTATGTAAATCTCCTGCGGCGCACATCTCCTGCGTGCACATCTCCTGCGTGCACATCTCCTGTGGTGCACATCTCCAGTGGCGCACATCTCCTGCTGCGCAAATCTCCTGAGGTGCACATAAATGAAACATTTATTTACAAAAAATAATAATAATTAACTAAAATTCCTAAAAAAACTGTGCGTACACATCTCCTGCAGTGCACATCTCCTGCTGCGCACATCTCCTGCGGTGCACATCTCCTGCTGCGCAAATCTCCTGCAGTGCACGTCTCCTGCGGCACACATCTCCTGTTGCGCACATCTCCTGCGGTGCACATCTCCTGCTGCGCACATCTCCGGCGGTGCACATTTCTTGCGGCGCACACCCTGCGGTGCACATAAATGAAACATTTATTTACAAAAAAATATTATTAAATCAAATTAATAAAAAAAAACGTGTGCACACACCCTGCTGCGCACATCTCCTGAGGCGCACATCTCCTGCTGCGCACATATCCTGCGTTGCACATCTCCTGCGGCGCACATCTCCTGCGGTGCACATCTCCGGTGGCGCATATCGCCTGCGGCGCACATCTCCTGCTATGTACATCTCCTGCTATGTACATCTCCTGCGGCACACATCTCATGAAGCGCACATCTCCTGCTGCGCATGTAACCCACATGGAGGCGCACACTGGACCAGTATAACCAAGATTCGTAGGGAGGAGTAATTAACAGGAATCAGACACCACAATGAGCAAACAGAACACAGAGTTAGGTTTAAATGAAAACAATTGTATTAACACACAAAATATTTACAACATTGCCGGCATTCAGTTTAGTAAAATTAGAAATGTCTTTTGAAATGGGTGCACCCAGAAAATAAAAGTAATCCTCAAAAAATAGGATGTTCTGCTTAGGGATGGGCGTTCGATTAAATTGTCTTCGTCGATCGTCGGGAGAGTTAATGACGAATTTTCGATTAATCATTAATATTTTCAAGTTCAAAAATTCACTATTTATAAGCTACATTAAAATGCAGTGATGTTTCCTCATTGAGATCTTTATTACAAGATGAACAAAATATGCGCTGCCGTAATCTTAAGCAGCGGAGCCGACAGCTAGAAGCCGGTGCTACTAAACACAACTGACCCTCGTTTTTTTTTTCCTCCAAAATAAAATAATAATAATTTAAAAAAACGTAATGTTAAACAACAACTACAAATATATAATACTTAGGTCTGACAGGTTTTGCCAAATGTAACTCAAAACTATCAGACAAGGTACCGAGTCGAGAAAGCTTCATAAAAATAACCAGTAACTCACATTACTGTGATTCCGGTGTTAGTGCTCCCCTCGTCCGTGTCAGACAACGCAGGCTCCTTGTCTCCCGCAGCCTCTGGGATAGCTTCGCAGTGTTGGCAGTGAACCAAGTCCTTTTTTAACTCAAAATGGTCCCACGCAACACTTTGCCGTGACCTCTTCATGTTTATTTTGGAAATGGAACTACACGGTAACTCGCAGCAAGTCGCAGGTAACTGAGTAGGACTGTGGCGTTTTTTTCAAACACTGCCCCCCGTGGTCAAATGTGTAATTAGCGAATTTCTCGATGAAAAAATGATTTCATCGACGACATTCTTAATGGTCAATTAATCGATCGTCGATTAATTATGCCCATCCCTAGTTCTGCTAGATTCAACTGTCGTTTGAGGTCCTCCCCACAGTCTTACCACACTGACAGCAAGGTAGATGAATGCTGGAAGCGCTCCTCAATCCAGGTGCTCAACACGGGTGGCTCGCCATCTCCCTCGTCAGGGAGAGATTCCAATCCAACTCAAAGTTCAAGGGTATCCAGAAAACCCAGCCTGTGTAACATAACATGGCTTATATAGCAACATATGCAAATATTCTTATTCTCTTAACTGTACAGTTCAATTTGATCAATGTCAACATATAATACATTTCAGTACTTAACCCATGAATAAAGGATTACTGTTGTATCATAACATTAACTCTTAATATTAAAGTATAAACAATACTATTAAATTACAATTTTAATGGCAGTGAAACAATATGAATGTTAGATTATTATGCAAACAACCTACAGCTTAACATCAATTACTCACTATATGTGAATATCGGAAGTAAAGCAATGTGAATCATTTTCTTGTCACAACACTGACACCTTGCATTTGTGAATGCAAGCAGCACAATGATGAACAGAAAGCTAATCTCAAAGCTCAAATTCAGCTACATAATCCTTAGCTCTGTACTAAATGTAACTCACATACATACTCATATTACACATACAAATGTCCACTTTTGTCTCTATGACTAAAGAAATATGAAACATCTTACAGTACACTCAATGGCATAAACACCACGAGGCTATGCTAAGTCATATAGCATTTTGCTACTGTGCCACGTGTGGCCGCTAATTTAGCAGGTGTAACTCACCGGGAAAAGAAAAGAATAAACGGTGCTCTAAGCTGCTCTCCAGGTCCTCTCAGTAGTTGATAAACTTGTTATGGGCTCAAACATACTCTAACTTCTCTTTGTTCAGTATTATATTGAGTACCAGTAGCAGTAATATCGCTCCGTAATTTCAACTTCTCATCAGGCTCCATCTGTCTCCACACTGAACCGCACCTCTCTGACTCGAGTGAGGAGGCGGGACTTAGACCGTTTTACACCAATAACATGCAGTTATTTCACCTTGAACCAATAGGCTCACTTGTTAAGTTTTTTGACCGGTAGAACGCTTCCTGAGCAAAAAGGAAATGACTTAATAATAATAAATTAAATACAGACGAAATAAAACAGAATTGTTAATGAAATAAAAGGAATTCTCAGTAAGGAGGAAATATAAATAATACGGCGCACATCTCCTGCATTGCAAATCTGCTGCGTCACACATCCTGCGTTGCACACCCTGTGGTGCACATGAATAAAACATTTACAAAAAAAATATTATTAAATCACATAAATAATTTAACTGTGCGCACATCTCCTGCGGCGCACATCTCCTCCGGCGCACATCTCCTGCGGTGCACATCTCCAGTGGCGCACATCTCCTGATGCGCAAATCTCCTGCGGTGTACATCCTGCGTCGCACACCCTGCGGTGCAAATAAATTAAACATTTCTTTACAAAAAATAATAATAATGAACTCAAATTCCTAAAAAAACTGTGCGCACACATCCTGCAGCGCACATCTCCTGCTATGTACATCTCCTGCGGCGCACATCTCCTGCGTGCACATCTCCTGCTATGTACATCTCCTGCTGCGCATATCGCCTGCGGCGCACATCTCCTGCTATGTACATCTCCTGCGGCGCACATCTCCTGCGTGCACATCTCCTGCTATGTACATCTCCTGCGGCGCACATCTCCTGCGTGCACATCTCCTGTGGTGCACATCTCCAGTGGCGCACATCTCCTGCTGCGCAAATCTCCTGCGGTGTACATCCTGCGTCGCACACCCTGCGGTGCAAATAAATTAAACATTTATTTACAAAAAATAATAATAATTAACTCAAATTCCTAAAAAAACTGTGCGCACACATCCTGTGGCACACATCTCCTGCGGCACTCATCTCCTTCGTGCATATCTCCTGCGGTGCACATCTCCAGTGGCGCACATCTCCTGCTACACAAATCTCCTGCGGTGAAAATCCTGCATCGCACACCCTGCGGTGCACATAAATGAAACATTTATTTACAAAAAAATATTATTAAATCAAATTAATAAAAAAACGTGTGCACACACCCTGCTGCGCACCTCTCCTGAGGCGCACATCTCCTGCGTGCACATATCCTGCGTTGCACATCTCCTGCGTGCACATCTCCTGCGGCGCACATCTCCTGCGGTGCACACCTCCGGTGGCACATATCGCCTGCGGCGCACATCTCCTGCTATGTACATCTCCTGCGGCGCACATCTCCTGCGTGCACATCTCCTGCTATGTACATCTCCTGCGGCGCACATCTCCTGCGTGCACATCTCCTGCGGTGCACATCTCCAGTGGCGCACATCTCCTGCTGCGCAAATCTCCTGCGGTGTACATCCTGCGTCGCACACCCTGCGGTGCAAATAAATTAAACATTTATTTACAAAAAATAATAATAATTAACTCAAATTCCTAAAAAAACTGTGCGCACACATCCTGCATTGCACATCTCCTGCTTGCACATCTCCTGCGGCGCATATCTCCTGTGTACACATCTCCTGCGGTGCACATCTCCTGCTTGCACATCTCCTGCGGCGCATATCTCCTGTGTACACATCTCCTGCGGTGCACATCTCCTGCTGCGCACATCTCCTTTGGTGCACATATCCTGCTATGTACATCTCCTGCGTGCTCATCTCCTGCTATGTAAATCTCCTGCGGCGCACATCTCCTGCGTGCACATCTCCTGCGTGCACATCTCCTGTGGTGCACATCTCCAGTGGCGCACATCTCCTGCTGCGCAAATCTCCTGAGGTGCACATAAATGAAACATTTATTTACAAAAAATAATAATAATTAACTAAAATTCCTAAAAAAACTGTGCGTACACATCTCCTGCAGTGCACATCTCCTGCTGCGCACATCTCCTGCGGTGCACATCTCCTGCTGCGCAAATCTCCTGCAGTGCACGTCTCCTGCGGCACACATCTCCTGTTGCGCACATCTCCTGCGGTGCACATCTCCTGCTGCGCACATCTCCGGCGGTGCACATTTCTTGCGGCGCACACCCTGCGGTGCACATAAATGAAACATTTATTTACAAAAAAATATTATTAAATCAAATTAATAAAAAAAAACGTGTGCACACACCCTGCTGCGCACATCTCCTGAGGCGCACATCTCCTGCTGCGCACATATCCTGCGTTGCACATCTCCTGCGGCGCACATCTCCTGCGGTGCACATCTCCGGTGGCGCATATCGCCTGCGGCGCACATCTCCTGCTATGTACATCTCCTGCTATGTACATCTCCTGCGGCACACATCTCATGAAGCGCACATCTCCTGCTGCGCATGTAACCCACATGGAGGCGCACACTGGACCAGTATAACCAAGATTCGTAGGGAGGAGTAATTAACAGGAATCAGACACCACAATGAGCAAACAGAACACAGAGTTAGGTTTAAATGAAAACAATTGTATTAACACACAAAATATTTACAACATTGCCGGCATTCAGTTTAGTAAAATTAGAAATGTCTTTTGAAATGGGTGCACCCAGAAAATAAAAGTAATCCTCAAAAAATAGGATGTTCTGCTTAGGGATGGGCGTTCGATTAAATTGTCTTCGTCGATCGTCGGGAGAGTTAATGACGAATTTTCGATTAATCATTAATATTTTCAAGTTCAAAAATTCACTATTTATAAGCTACATTAAAATGCAGTGATGTTTCCTCATTGAGATCTTTATTACAAGATGAACAAAATATGCGCTGCCGTAATCTTAAGCAGCGGAGCCGACAGCTAGAAGCCGGTGCTACTAAACACAACTGACCCTCGTTTTTTTTTTCCTCCAAAATAAAATAATAATAATTTAAAAAAACGTAATGTTAAACAACAACTACAAATATATAATACTTAGGTCTGACAGGTTTTGCCAAATGTAACTCAAAACTATCAGACAAGGTACCGAGTCGAGAAAGCTTCATAAAAATAACCAGTAACTCACATTACTGTGATTCCGGTGTTAGTGCTCCCCTCGTCCGTGTCAGACAACGCAGGCTCCTTGTCTCCCGCAGCCTCTGGGATAGCTTCGCAGTGTTGGCAGTGAACCAAGTCCTTTTTTAACTCAAAATGGTCCCACGCAACACTTTGCCGTGACCTCTTCATGTTTATTTTGGAAATGGAACTACACGGTAACTCGCAGCAAGTCGCAGGTAACTGAGTAGGACTGTGGCGTTTTTTTCAAACACTGCCCCCCGTGGTCAAATGTGTAATTAGCGAATTTCTCGATGAAAAAATGATTTCATCGACGACATTCTTAATGGTCAATTAATCGATCGTCGATTAATTATGCCCATCCCTAGTTCTGCTAGATTCAACTGTCGTTTGAGGTCCTCCCCACAGTCTTACCACACTGACAGCAAGGTAGATGAATGCTGGAAGCGCTCCTCAATCCAGGTGCTCAACACGGGTGGCTCGCCATCTCCCTCGTCAGGGAGAGATTCCAATCCAACTCAAAGTTCAAGGGTATCCAGAAAACCCAGCCTGTGTAACATAACATGGCTTATATAGCAACATATGCAAATATTCTTATTCTCTTAACTGTACAGTTCAATTTGATCAATGTCAACATATAATACATTTCAGTACTTAACCCATGAATAAAGGATTACTGTTGTATCATAACATTAACTCTTAATATTAAAGTATAAACAATACTATTAAATTACAATTTTAATGGCAGTGAAACAATATGAATGTTAGATTATTATGCAAACAACCTACAGCTTAACATCAATTACTCACTATATGTGAATATCGGAAGTAAAGCAATGTGAATCATTTTCTTGTCACAACACTGACACCTTGCATTTGTGAATGCAAGCAGCACAATGATGAACAGAAAGCTAATCTCAAAGCTCAAATTCAGCTACATAATCCTTAGCTCTGTACTAAATGTAACTCACATACATACTCATATTACACATACAAATGTCCACTTTTGTCTCTATGACTAAAGAAATATGAAACATCTTACAGTACACTCAATGGCATAAACACCACGAGGCTATGCTAAGTCATATAGCATTTTGCTACTGTGCCACGTGTGGCCGCTAATTTAGCAGGTGTAACTCACCGGGAAAAGAAAAGAATAAACGGTGCTCTAAGCTGCTCTCCAGGTCCTCTCAGTAGTTGATAAACTTGTTATGGGCTCAAACATACTCTAACTTCTCTTTGTTCAGTATTATATTGAGTACCAGTAGCAGTAATATCGCTCCGTAATTTCAACTTCTCATCAGGCTCCATCTGTCTCCACACTGAACCGCACCTCTCTGACTCGAGTGAGGAGGCGGGACTTAGACCGTTTTACACCAATAACATGCAGTTATTTCACCTTGAACCAATAGGCTCACTTGTTAAGTTTTTTGACCGGTAGAACGCTTCCTGAGCAAAAAGGAAATGACTTAATAATAATAAATTAAATACAGACGAAATAAAACAGAATTGTTAATGAAATAAAAGGAATTCTCAGTAAGGAGGAAATATAAATAATACGGCGCACATCTCCTGCATTGCAAATCTGCTGGGTCACACATCCTGCGTTGCACACCCTGTGGTGCACATGAATAAAACATTTACAAAAAAAATATTATTAAATGACATAAATAATTTAACTGTGAGCACATCTCCTGCGGCGCACATCTCCTCCGGCGCACATCTCCTGCGGTGCACATCTCCAGTGGCGCACATCTCCTGATGCGCAAATCTCCTGCGGTGTACATCCTGCGTCGCACACCCTGCAGTGCAAATAAATTAAACATTTCTTTACAAAAAATAATAATAATGAACTCAAATTCCTAAAAAAACTGTGCGCACACATCCTGCAGCGCACATCTCCTGCTATGTACATCTCCTGCGGCGCACATCTCCTGCGTGCACATCTCCTGCTATGTACATCTCCTGCTGCGCATATCGCCTGCGGCGCACATCTCCTGCTATGTACATCTCCTGCGGCGCACATCTCCTGCGTGCACATCTCCTGCTATGTACATCTCCTGCGGCGCACATCTCCTGCGTGCACATCTCCTGTGGTGCACATCTCCAGTGGCGCACATCTCCTGCTGCGCAAATCTCCTGCGGTGTACATCCTGCGTCGCACACCCTGCGGTGCAAATAAATTAAACATTTATTTACAAAAAATAATAATAATTAACTCAAATTCCTAAAAAAACTGTGCGCACACATCCTGTGGCACACATCTCCTGCGGCACTCATCTCCTTCGTGCATATCTCCTGCGGTGCACATCTCCAGTGGCGCACATCTCCTGCTACACAAATCTCCTGCGGTGAAAATCCTGCATCGCACACCCTGCGGTGCACATAAATGAAACATTTATTTACAAAAAAATATTATTAAATCAAATTAATAAAAAAAACGTGTGCACACACCCTGCTGCGCACATCTCCTGAGGCGCACATCTCCTGCGTGCACATATCCTGCGTTGCACATCTCCTGCGTGCACATCTCCTGCGGCGCACATCTCCTGCGGTGCACACCTCCGGTGGCACATATCGCCTGCGGCGCACATCTCCTGCTATGTACATCTCCTGCGGCGCACATCTCCTGCGTGCACATCTCCTGCTATGTACATCTCCTGCGGCGCACATCTCCTGCCTGCACATCTCCTGCGGTGCACATCTCCAGTGGCGCACATCTCCTGCTGCGCAAATCTCCTGCGGTGTACATCCTGCGTCGCACACCCTGCGGTGCAAATAAATTAAACATTTATTTACAAAAAATAATAATAATTAACTCAAATTCCTAAAAAAACTGTGCGCACACATCCTGCATTGCACATCTCCTGCTTGCACATCTCCTGCGGCGCATATCTCCTGTGTACACATCTCCTGCGGTGCACATCTCCTGCTGCGCACATCTCCTGCGGTGGACATCTCCTGTGGTGCACATATCCTGCTATGTACATCTCCTGCGTGCTCATCTCCTGCTATGTAAATCTCCTGCGGCGCACATCTCCTGCGTGCACATCTCCTGCGTGCACATCTCCTGTGGTGCACATCTCCAGTGGCGCACATCTCCTGCTGCGCAAATCTCCTGAGGTGCACATAAATGAAACATTTATTTACAAAAAATAATAATAATTAACTAAAATTCCTAAAAAAACTGTGCGTACACATCTCCTGCAGTGCACATCTCCTGCTGCGCACATCTCCTGCGGTGCACATCTCCTGCTGCGCAAATCTCCTGCAGTGCACGTCTCCTGCGGCACACATCTCCTGTTGCGCACATCTCCTGCGGTGCACATCTCCTGCTGCGCACATCTCCGGCGGTGCACATTTCTTGCGGCGCACACCCTGCGGTGCACATAAATGAAACATTTATTTACAAAAAAATATTATTAAATCAAATTAATAAAAAAAAACGTGTGCACACACCCTGCTGCGCACATCTCCTTAGGCGCACATCTCCTGCTGCGCACATCTCCTGCGTTGCACATCTCCTGCGGCGCACATCTCCTGCGGTGCACATCTCCGGTGGCGCATATCGCCTGCGGCGCACATCTCCTGCTATGTACATCTCCTGCTATGTACATCTCCTGCGGCACACATCTCCTGAAGCGCACATCTCCTGCTGCGCATGTAACCCACATGGAGGCGCACACTGGACCAGTATAACCAAGATTCGTAGGGAGGAGTAATTAACAGGAATCAGACACCACAATGAGCAAACAGAACACAGAGTTAGGTTTAAATGAAAACAATTGTATTAACACACAAAATATTTACAACATTGCCGGCATTCAGTTTAGTAAAATTAGAAATGTCTTTTGAAATGGGTGCACCCAGAAAATAAAAGTAATCCTCAAAAAATAGGATGTTCTGCTTAGGGATGGGCGTTCGATTAAATTGTCTTCGTCGATCGTCGGGAGAGTTAATGACGAATTTTCGATTAATCATTAATATTTTCAAGTTCAAAAATTCACTATTTATAAGCTACATTAAAATGCAGTGATGTTTCCTCATTGAGATCTTTATTACAAGATGAACAAAATATGCGCTGCCGTAATCTTAAGCAGCGGAGCCGACAGCTAGAAGCCGGTGCTACTAAACACAACTGACCCTCGTTTTTTTTTCCTCCAAAATAAAATAATAATAATTTAAAAAAACGTAGTGTTAAACAACAACTACAAATATATAATACTTAGGTCTGACAGGTTTTGCCAAATGTAACTCAAGACTATCAGACAAGGTACCGAGTCGAGAAAGCTTCATAAAAATAACCAGTAACTCACATTACTGTGATTCCGGTGTTAGCGCTCCCCTCGTCCGTGTCAGACAACGCAGGCTCCTTGTCTCCCGCAGCCTCTGGGATAGCTTCGCAGTGTTGGCAGTGAACCAAGTCCTTTTTTAACTCAAAATGGTCCCACGCAACAGTTTGCCGTGACCTCTTCATGTTTATTTTGGAAATGGAACTACACGGTAACTCGCAGCAAGTCGCAGGTAACTGAGTAGGACTGTGGCGTTTTTTTCAAACACTGCCCCCCGTGGTCAAATGTGTAATTAGCGAATTTCTCGATGAAAAAATGATTTCATCGACGACATTCTTAATGGTCAATTAATCGATCGTCGATTAATTATGCCCATCCCTAGTTCTGCTAGATTCAACTGTCGTTTGAGGTCCTCCCCACAGTCTTACCACACTGACAGCAAGGTAAATGAATGCTGGAAGCGCTCCTCAATCCAGGTGCTCAACACGGGTGGCTCGCCATCTCCCTCGTCAGGGAGAGATTCCAATCCAACTCAAAGTTCAAGGGTATCCAGAAAACCCAGCCTTTGTCACATAACACGGCTTATATAGCAACATATGCAAATATTCTTATTCTCTTAACTGTACAGTTCAATTTGATCAATGTCAACATATAATACATTTCAGTACTTAACCCATGAATAAAGGATTACTGTTGTATCATAACATTAACTCTTAATATTAAAGTATAAACAATACTATTAAATTACAATTTTAATGGCAGTGAAACAATATGAATGTTAGATTATTATGCAAACAACCTACAGCTTAACATCAATTACTCACTATATGTGAATATCGGAAGTAAAGCAATGTGAATCATTTTCTTGTCACAACACTGACACCTTGCATTTGTGAATGCAAGCAGCACAATGATGAACAGAAAGCTAATCTCAAAGCTCAAATTCAGCTACATAATCCTTAGCTCTGTACTAAATGTAACTCACATACATACTCATATTACACATACAAATGTCCACTTTTGTCTCTATAACTAAAGAAATATGAAACATCTTACAGTACACTCAATGGCATAAACACCACGAGGCTATGCTAAGTCATATAGCATTTTGCTACTGTGCCACGTGTGGCCGCTAATTTAGCAGGTGTAACTCACCGGGAAAAGAAAAGAATAAACGGTGCTCTAAGCTGCTCTCCAGGTCCTCTCAGTAGTTGATAAACTTGTTATGGGCTCAAACATACTCTAACTTCTCTTTGTTCAGTATTATATTGAGTACCAGTAGCAGTAATATCGCTCCGTAATTTCAACTTCTCATCAGGCTCCATCTGTCTCCACACTGAACCGCACCTCTCTGACTCGAGTGAGGAGGCGGGACTTAGACCGTTTTACACCAATAACATGCAGTTATTTCACCTTGAACCAATAGGCTCACTTGTTAAGTTTTTTGACCGGTAGAACGCTTCCTGAGCAAAAAGGAAATGACTTAATAATAATAAATTAAATACAGACGAAATAAAACAGAATTGTTAATGAAATAAAAGGAATTCTCAGTAAGGAGGAAATATAAATAATACGGCGCACATCTCCTGCATTGCAAATCTGCTGCATCACACATCCTGCGTTGCACACCCTGTGGTGCACATGAATAAAACATTTACAAAAAAAATATTATTAAATCACATAAATAATTTAACTGTGCGCACATCTCCTGCGGCGCACATCTCCTCCGGCGCACATCTCCTGCGGTGCACATCTCCAGTGGCGCACATCTCCTGATGCGCAAATCTCCTGCGGTGTACATCCTGCGTCGCACACCCTGCGGTGCAAATAAATTAAACATTTCTTTACAAAAAATAATAATAATGAACTCAAATTCCTAAAAAAACTGTGCGCACACATCCTGCAGCGCACATCTCCTGCTATGTACATCTCCTGCGGCGCACATCTCCTGCGTGCACATCTCATGCTATGTACATCTCCTGCTGCGCATATCGCCTGCGGCGCACATCTCCTGCTATGTACATCTCCTGCGGCGCACATCTCCTGCGTGCACATCTCCTGCTATGTACATCTCCTGCGGCGCACATCTCCTGCGTGCACATCTCCTGTGGTGCACATCTCCAGTGGCGCACATCTCCTGCTGCGCAAATCTCCTGCGGTGTACATCCTGCGTAGCACACCCTGCGGTGCAAATAAATTAAACATTTATTTACAAAAAATAATAATAATTAACTCAAATTCCTAAAAAAACTGTGCGCACACATCCTGTGGCACACATCTCCTGCGGCACTCATCTCCTTCGTGCATATCTCCTGCGGTGCACATCTCCAGTGGCGCACATCTCCTGCTACACAAATCTCCTGCGGTGAAAATCCTGCATCGCACACCCTGCGGTGCACATAAATGAAACATTTATTCACAAAAAATAATAATAATGAACTCAAATTCCTAAAAAAACTGTGCGCACACATCCTGCAGCGCACATCTCCTGCTATGTACATCTCCTGCGGCGCACATCTCCTGCGTGCACATCTCCTGCGTGCACATCTCCTGCTATGTACATCTCCTGCTGCGCATATCGCCTGCGGCGCACATCTCCTGCTATGTACATCTCCTGCGGCGCACATCTCCTGCAGCGCACGTCTCCTGCGGTGCACATCTCCTAATGCGCACATCTCCGGCAGTGCACATCTCTTACGGCGCACACCCTGCGGTGCACATAAATGAAACATTTATTTACAAAAAAATATTATTAAATCAAATTAATAAAAAAAACGTGTGCACAAACCCTGCTGCGCACATCTCCTGAAGCGCACATCTCCTGCTGCGCACATATCCTGCGTTGCACATCTCCTGCGTGCACATCTCCTGCGGCGCACATCTCCTGCGGTGCACATCTCCGGTGGCGCATATCGCCTGCGGCGCACATCTCCTGCTATGTACATCTCCTGCGGCGCACATCTCCTGCGTGCACATCTCCTGCTATGTACATCTCCTGCGGCGCACATCTCCTGCGTGCACATCTCCTGTTGTGAAAATCTCCAGTGGCGCACATCTCCTGCTGCGCAAATCTCCTGCGGTGTACATCCTGCACCGCACACCCTGCGGTGCAAATAAATTAAATATTTATTTACAAAAAATAATAATAATTAACTCAAATTCCTAAAAAAACTGTGCGCACACATCCTGCATTGCACATCTCCTGCTTGCACATCTCTTGCGGCGCACATCTCCTGCTATGTATATCTCCTGCGGCGCACATCTCCTGCTATGTACATCTCCTGCTGCGCATATCGCCTGCGGCGCACATCTCCTGCGGTGCACATCTCCGATGGCGCACATCTCCTGCGTGCACATCTCCTGCGGCGCACATCTCCTGCAGCGCACATCTCCTGCGTGCACATCTCCTGCGTGCACATCTCTTGCGGTGCACATCTCCAGTGGCGCAGATCTCCTGCTGCGGAAATCTCCTGCGGTGAACATCCTGCGTCGCACACCCTGCGGTGCACATAAATGAAACATTTATTTACAAAAAATAATAATAATTAACTCAAATTCCTAAAAAAACTGTGCGCACACATCCTGTGGCACACATCTCCTGCGGCACTCATCTCCTGCGGCGCACATCTCCTGCGGTGCACGTCTCCTGCGGTGCACATCTCCTAATGCGCACATCTCCGGCAGTGCACATCTCTTACGGCGCACACCCTGCGGTGCACATAAATGAAACATTTATTTACAAAAAAATATTATTAAAACAAATTAATAAAAAAAACGTGTGCACACACCCTGCTGCGCACATCTCCTGAGGCGCACATCTCCTGCTGCGCACATCTCCTGCGTGCACATATACTGCGTTGCACATCTCCTGCGTGCACATCTCCTGCGGCGCACATCTCCTGCGGTGCACATCTCCGGTGGCGCATATCGCCTGCGGCGGACATCTCCTGCTATGTACATCTCCTGCGGCGCACATCTCCTGCGGTGCACATCTCCTGCTGCGCACATCTCCTGCGGTGGACATCTCCTGTGGTGCACATATCCTGCTACGTACATCTCCTAAGTGCTCATCTCCTGCTATGTAAATCTCCTGCGGCGCACATCTCCTGCGGCGCACATCTTCTGCGTGCACATCTCCTGCGGTGCACATCTCCAGTGGCGCACATCTCCTGCTGCGCAAATCTCCTGAGGTGCACATAAATGAAACATTTATTTACAAAAAATAATAATAATTAACTCAAATTCCTAAAAAAACTGTGCGTACACATCTCCTGCAGTGCACATCTCCTGCAGTACACATCTCCTGCTGTGCACATCTCCTGCTGCGCACATCTCCATCGGTGGACATCTCCTGCGGTGCACATATCCTGCTATGTACATCTCCTGCGTGCTTATCTCCTGCTATGTAAATCTCCTGCGGCGCACATCTCCTGCGTGCACATCTCCTGCGTGCACATCTCCAGTGGCGCACATCTCCTGCTGCGCAAATGAGGTGCACATAAATGAAACATTTATTTACAAAAAATAATAATAATTAACTAAAATTCCTAAAAAAACTGTGCGTACACATCTCCTGCAGTGCACATCTCCTGCTGCGCACATCTCCTGCGGTGCACATCTCCTGCTGCGCAAATCTCCTGCAGTGCACGTCTCCTGCGGCACACATCTCCTGTTGCGCACATCTCCTGCGGTGCACATCTCCTGCAGCGCACATCTCCTGCGTGCACATCTCCTGCTGCGCATATCGCCTGCGGCGCACATCTCCTGCGGTGGACATCTCCTGCGGTGCACATATCCTGCTATGTACATCTCCTGCGTGCTCATCTCCTGCTATGTAAATCTCCTGCGGCGCACATCTCCTGCGTGCACATCTCCTGCGTGCACATCTCCTGTGGTGCACATCTCCAGTGGCGCACATCTCCTGCTGCGCAAATCTCCTGAGGTGCACATAAATGAAACATTTATTTACAAAAAATAATAATAATTAACTAAAATTCCTAAAAAAACTGTGCGTACACATCTCCTGCAGTGCACATCTCCTGCTGCGCACATCTCCTGCGGTGCACATCTCCTGCTGCGCAAATCTCCTGCAGTGCACGTCTCCTGCGGTGCACATCTCCGATGGCGCACATCTCCTGCGTGCACATCTCCTGCGGCACACATCTCCTGCAGCGCACATCTCCTAAGTGCACATCTCCTGCGTACACATCTCTTGCGGTGCACATCTCCAGTGGCGCACATCTCCTGCTGCGGAAATCTCCTGAAGTGAACATCCTGCGTCGCACACCCTGCGGTGCACATAAATGAAACATTTATTCACAAAAAATAATAATAATTAACTCAAATTCCTAAAAAAACTGTGCGCACACATCCTGTGGCGCACATCTCCTGCGGCACTCATCTCCTGCAGCGCATATCTCCTGTGTACACATCTCCTGCTGTGCACATCTCCTGCTGCGCACATCTCCTGCGGTGGACATCTCCTGCGGCGCACATCTCCTGCTATGTACATCTCCTGCTGCGCATATCGCCTGCGGCGCACATCTCCTGCGGTGCACATCTCCGATGGCGCACATCTCCTGCGTGCACATCTCCTGCGGCGCACATCTCCTGCAGCGCACATCTCCTAAGTGCACATCTCCTGCGTGCACATCTCTTGCGGTGCACATCTCCAGTGGCGCACATCTCCTGCTGCGGAAATCTCCTGCGGTGAACATCCTGCGTCGCACACCCTGCGGTGCACATAAATGAAACATTTATTTACAAAAAATAATAATAATTAACTCAAATTCCTAAAAAAACTGTGCGCACACATCCTGTGGCGCACATCTTCTGCGGCGCATATCTCCTGTGTACACATCTCCTGCGGTGCACATCTCCTGCTGCGCACATCTCCTGCGGTGGACATCTCCTGCGGTGCACATATCCTGCTATGTACATCTCCTAAGTGCTCATCTCCTGCTATGTAAATCTCCTGCGGCGCACATCTCCTGCGGCGCACATCTTCTGCGTGCACATCTCCTGCGGTGCACATCTCCTGCTGCGCACATCTCCTGCTGCGCACATCTCCTGCTGCGCACATCTCCTGCGGTGCAGATCTCCTGCGGTGCACATCTCCTGCTGCGCACATCTCCTGCTGTGCAGATCTCCTGCGGTGCACATCTCCTGCTGCGCAAATCTCCTGCAGTGCACGTTTCCTGCGTGCACATCTCCTGCTATGTACATCTCCTGCGGCGCAAATGTCCTGCGTGCACATCTCCTGCGGTGCACATCTCCAGTGGCGCACATCTCCTGCTGCGCAAATCTCCTGCGGTGTACATCCTGCGTCGCACACCCTGCGGTGCACATAAATGAAACATTTATTTACAAAAAAATATTATTAAATCAAACTAATAAAAAAAACGTGTGCACACACCCTGCTGCGCACATCTCCTGAGGCGCACATCTCATGCTGCGCACATCTCCTGCGGCGCACATCTCCTGCTATGTACATCTCCTGCTGCGCATATCGCCTGCGGTGCACATCTCCTGCTATGTACATCTCCTGCGGCGCACATCTCCTGCGTGCACATCTCCTGCTATGTACATCTCCTGCGGCGCACATCTCCTGCGTGCACATCTCCTGTGGTGCACATCTCCAGTGGCGCACATCTCCTGCTGCGCAAATCTCCTGCGGTGTACATCCTGCGTCGCACACCCTCCGGTGCAAATAAATTAAACATTTATTTACAAAAAATAATAATAATTAACTCAAATTCCTAAAAAAACTGTGCGCACACATCCTGTGGCACACATCTCCTGTGGCACTCATCTCCTTCGTGCATATCTCCTGCGGTGCACATCTCCAGTGGCGCACATCTCCTGCTACACAAATCTCCTGCGGTGAAAATCCTGCATCGCACACCCTTCGGTGCACATAAATGAAACATTTATTTACAAAAAAATATTATTAAATCAAATTAATAAAAAAAACGTGTGCACACACCCTGCTGCGCACATCTCCTGAGGCGCACATCTCCTGCGTGCACATATCCTGCGTTGCACATCTCCTGCGTGCACATCTCCTGCGGCGCACATCTCCTGCGGTGCACATCTCCGGTGGCACATATCGCCTGCTGCGCACATCTCCTGCTATGTACATCTCCTGCGGCGCACATCTCCTGCGTGCACATCTCCTGCTATGTACATCTCCTGCGGCGCACATCTCCTGCGTGCACATCTCCTGCGGTAAACATCTCCAGTGGCGCACATCTCCTGCTGCGCAAATCTCCTGCGGTGTACATCCTGCGTCGCACACCCTGCGGTGCAAATAAATTAAACATTTATTTACAAAAAATAATAATAATTAACTCAAATTCCTAAAAAAACTGTGCGCACACATCCTGCATTGCACATCTCCTGCTTGCACATCTCCTGCGGCGCATATCTCCTGTGTACACATCTCCTGCGGTGCACATCTCCTGCTGCGCACATCTCCTGCGGTGGACATCTCCTGTGGTGCACATATCCTGCTATGTACATCTCCTAAGTGCTCATCTCCTGCTATGTAAATCTCCTGCGGCGCACATCTCCTGCGGCGCACATCTTCTGCGTGCACATCTCCTGCGGTGCACATCTCCAGTGGCGCACATCTCCTGCTGCGCAAATCTCCTGAGGTGCACATAAATGAAACATTTATTTACAAAAAATAATAATAATTAACTCAAATTCCTAAAAAAACTGTGCGTACACATCTCCTGCAGTGCACATCTCCTGCTGCGCACATCTCCTGCGGTGCAGATCTCCTGCGGTGCACATCTCCTGCTGCGCAAATCTCCTGCAGTGCACGTCTCCTGCGTGCACATCTCCTGCTATGTACATCTCCTGCGGCGCAAATTACCTGCGTGCACATCTCCTGCGGTGCACATCTCCAGTGGCGCACATCTCCTGCTGCGCAAATCTCCTGCGGTGTACATCCTGCGTCGCACACCCTGCGGTGCAAATAAATTAAACATTTATTTACAAAAAATAATAATAATTAACTCAAATTCCTAAAAAAACTGTGCGCACACATCCTGCATTGCACATCTCCTGCTTGCACATCTCTTGCGGCGCACATCTCCTGCTATGTCTATCTCCTGTGGCGCACATCTCCTGCTATGTACATCTCCTGCTGCGCATATCGCCTGCGGCGCACATCTCCTGCGGCGCACATCTCCTGCAGCGCACATCTCCTGCGTGCACATCTCCTGCTGCGCATATTTCCTGCGGCGCACATCTCCTGCGGTGGACATCTCCTGCGGTGCACATATCCTGCTATGTACATCTCCTGCGTGCTCATCTCCTGCTATGTAAATCTCCTGCGGCGCACATCTCCTGCGTGCACATCTCCTGCGTGCACATCTCCTTTGGTGCACATCTCCAGTGGCGCACATCTCCTGCTGCGCAAATCTCCTGAGGTGCACATAAATGAAACATTTATTTACAAAAAATAATAATAATTAACTAAAATTCCTAAAAAAACTGTGCGTACACATCTCCTGCAGTGCACATCTCCTGCTGCGCACATCTCCTGCGGTGCAAATCTCCTGCTGCGCAAATCTCCTGCAGTGCACGTCTCCTGCGGTGCACATCTCCGATGGCGCACATCTCCTGAGTGCACATCTCCTGCGGCGCACATCTCCTGCAGCGCACATCTCCTAAGTGCACATCTCCTGCGTACACATCTCTTGCGGTGCACATCTCCAGTGGCGCACATCTCCTGCTGCGGAAATCTCCTGCGGTGAACATCCTGCGTCGCACACCCTGCGGTGCACATAAATGAAACATTTATTCACAAAAAATAATAATAATTAACTCAAATTCCTAAAAAAACTGTGCGCACACATCCTGTGGCGCACATCTCCTGCGGCACTCATCTCCTGCGGCGCATATCTCCTGTGTACACATCTCCTGCTGTGCAAATCTCCTGCTGCGCACATCTCCTGCGGTGGACATCTCCTGCGGCGCACATCTCCTGCTATGTACATCTCCTGCTGCGCATATCGCCTGCGGCGCACATCTCCTGCGGTGCACATCTCCGATGGCGCACATCTCCTGCGTGCACATCTCCTGCGGCGCACATCTCCTGCAGCGCACATCTCCTAAGTGCACATCTCCTGCGTGCACATCTCTTGCGGTGCACATCTCCAGTGGCGCACATCTCCTGCTGCGGAAATCTCCTGCGGTGAACATCCTGCGTCGCACACCCTGCGGTGCACATAAATAAAACATTTATTCACAAAAAATAATAATAATTAACTCAAATTCCTAAAAAACTGTGCGCACACATCCTGCAGCGCACATCTCCTGCTATGTACATCTCCTGCGGCGCACCACTCCTGCGTGCACATCTCCTGCGTGCACATCTCCTGCTATGTACATCTCCTGCTGCGCATATCGCCTGCGGCGCACATCTCCTGCTATGTACATCTCCTGCGGCGCACATCTCCTGCAGCGCACGTCTCCTGCGGTGCACATCTCCTAATGCGCACATCTCCGGCAGTGCACATGTCTTACGGCGCACACCCTGCGGTGCACATAAATGAAACATTTATTTACAAAAAAATATTATTAAATCAAATTAATAAAAAAAACGTGTGCACAAACCCTGCTGCGCACATCTCCTGAGGCGCACATCTCCTGCTGCGCACATATCCTGCGTTGCACATCTCCTGCGTGCACATCTCCTGCGGCGCACATCTCCTGCGGTGCACATCTCCGGTGGCGCATATCGCCTGCGGCGCACATCTCCTGCTATGTACATCTCCTGCGGCGCACATCTCCTGCGTGCACATCTCCTGCTATGTACATCTCCTGCGGCGCACATCTCCTGCGTGTACATCTCCTGTGGTGCAAATCTCCAGTGGCGCACATCTCCTGCTGCGCAAATCTCCTGCGGTGTACATCCTGCGTCGCACACCCTGCGGTGCAAATAAATTAAACATTTATTTACAAAAAATAATAATAATGAACTCAAATTCCTAAAAAAACTGTGCGCACACATCCTGCATTGCACATCTCATGCTTGCACATCTCTTGCGGCGCACATCTCCTGCTATGTATATCTCCTGCGGCGCACATCTCCTGCTATGTACATCTCCTGCTGCGCATATCGCCTGCGGCGCACATCTCCTGCGGTGCACATCTCCGATGGCGCACATCTCCTGCGTGCACATCTCCTGCGGCGCACATCTCCTGCAGCGCACATTTCCTAAGTGCACATCTCCTGCGTGCACATCTCTTGCGGTGCACATCTCCAGTGGCGCAGATCTCCTGCTGCGGAAATCTCCTGCGGTGAACATCCTGCGTCGCACACCCTGCGGTGCACATAAATGAAACATTTATTTACAAAAAATAATAATAATTAACTCAAATTCCTAAAAAAACTGTGCGCACACATCCTGTGGCACACATCTCCTGCGGCACTCATCTCCTGCGGCGCACATCTCCTGCGGTGCACGTCTCCTGCGGTGCACATCTCCTAATGCGCACATCTCCGGCAGTGCACATCTCTTACGGCGCACACCCTGCGGTGCACATAAATGAAACATTTATTTACAAAAAAATATTATTAAATCAAATTAATAAAAAAAACGTGTGCACACACCCTGCTGCGCACATCTCCTGAGGCGCACATCTCCTGCTGCGCACATCTCCTGCGTGCACATATCCTGCGATACACATCTCCTGCGTGCACATCTCCTGCGGCGCACATCTCCTGCGGTGCACATCTCCGGTGGCGCATATCGCCTGCTATGTACATCTCCTGCTATGTACATCTCCTGCGGCGCACATCTCCTGCGGTGCACATTTCCTGCTATGTACATCTCCTAAGTGCTCATCTCCTGCTATGTAAATCTCGTGCGGCGCACATCTCCTGCGGCGCACATCTTCTGCGTGCACATCTCCTGCGGTGCACATCTCCAGTGGCGCACATCTCCTGCTGCGCAAATCTCCTGAGGTGCACATAAATGAAACATTTATTTACAAAAAATAATAATAATTAACTCAAATTCCTAAAAAAACTGTGCGTACACATCTCCTGCAGTGCACATCTCCTGCTGCGCACATCTCCTGCGGTGCAGATCTCCTGCGGTGCACATCTCCTGCTGCGCAAATCTCCTGCAGTGCACGTCTCCTGCGTTCACATCTCCTGCTATGTACATCTCCTGCGGCGCAAATGTCCTGCGTGCACATCTCCTGCGGTGCACATCTCCAGTGGCGCACATCTCCTGCTGCGCAAATCTCCTGCGGTGTACATCCTGCGTCGCACACCCTGCGGTGCAAATAAATTAAACATTTATTTACAAAAAATAATAATAATTAACTCAAATTCCTAAAAAAACTGTGCGCACACATCCTGCATTGCACATCTCCTGCTTGCACATCTCTTGCGGCGCACATCTCCTGCTATGTATATCTCCTGCGGCGCACATCTCCTGCTATGTACATCTCCTGCTGCGCATATCGCCTGCGGCGCACATCTCCTGCGGTGCACATCTCCGATGGCGCACATCTCCTGCGTGCACATCTCCTGCGGCGCACATCTCCTGCAGCGCACATCTCCAAAGTGCACATCTCCTGCTTGCACATCTCTTGCGGTGCATATCTCCAGTGGCGCACATCTCCTGCTGCGGAAATCTCCTGCGGTGAACATCCTGCGTCGCACACTCTGCGGTGCACATAAATGAAACATTTATTCACAAAAAATAATAATAATTAACTCAAATTCCTAAAAAAACTGTGCGCACACATCCTGTGGCGAACATCTCCTGCGGCACTCATCTCCTGCGGCGCATATCTCCTGTGTACACATCTCCTGCTGTGCACATCTCCTGCTGCGCACATCTCCTGCGGTGGACATCTCCTGCGGTGCACATATCCTGCTATGTACATCTCCTGCGTGCTTATCTCCTGCTATGTAAATCTCCTGCGGCGCACATCTCCTGCGTGCACATCTCCTGCGTGCACATCTCCTGCGGCGCACATCTCCTGCGGTGCACATCTCCGGTGGCGCATATCGCCTGCGGCGCACATCTCCTGCTATGTACATCTCCTGCGGCGCACATCTCCTGCGTGCACATCTCCTGCTATGTACATCTCCTGCGGCGCACATCTCCTGCGTGTACATCTCCTGTTGTGAAAATCTCCAGTGGCGCACATCTCCTGCTGCGCAAATCTCCTGCGGTGTACATCCTGCACCGCACACCCTGCGGTGCAAATAAATTAAACATTTATTTACAAAAAATAATAATAATTAACTCAAATTCCTAAAAAAACTGTGCGCACACATCCTGCATTGCACATCTCCTGCTTGCACATCTCTTGCGGCGCACATCTCCTGCTATGTATATCTCCTGCGGCGCACATCTCCTGCTATGTACATCTCCTGCTGCGCATATCGCCTGCGGCGCACATCTCCTGCGGTGCACATCTCCGATGGCGCACATCTCCTGCGTGCACATCTCCTGCGGCGCACATCTCCTGCAGCGCACATCTCCTAAGTGCACATCTCCTGCGTGCACATCTCTTGCGGTGCACATCTCCAGTGGCGCAGATCTCCTGCTGCGGAAATCTCCTGCGGTGAACATCCTGCGTCGCACACCCTGCGGTGCACATAAATGAAACATTTATTTACAAAAAATAATAATAATTAACTCAAATTCCTAAAAAAACTGTGCGCACACATCCTGTGGCACACATCTCCTGCGGCACTCATCTCCTGCGGCGCACATCTCCTGCGGTGCACGTCTCCTGCGGTGCACATCTCCTAATGCGCACATCTCCGGCAGTGCACATCTCTTACGGCGCACACCCTGCGGTGCACATAAATGAAACATTTATTTACAAAAAAATATTATTAAAACAAATTAATAAAAAAAACGTGTGCACACACCCTGCTGCGCACATCTCCTGAGGCGCACATCTCCTGCTGCGCACATCTCCTGCGTGCACATATACTGCGTTGCACATCTCCTGCGTGCACATCTCCTGCGGCGCACATCTCCTGCGGTGCACATCTCCGGTGGCGCATATCGCCTGCGGCGGACATCTCCTGCTATGTACATCTCCTGCGGCGCACATCTCCTGCTGCGCACATCTCCTGAGGCGCACATCTCCTGCTGCGCACATATCCTGCGTTGCACATCTCCTGCGTGCACATCTCCTGCGGCGCACATCTCCTGCGGTGCACATCTCCGGTGGCGCATATCGCCTGCGGCGCACATCTCCTGCTATGTACATCTCCTGCGGCGCACATCTCCTGCGTGCACATCTCCTGCTATGTACATCTCCTGCGGCGCACATCTCCTGCGTGTACATCTCCTGTGGTGCAAATCTCCAGTGGCGAACATCTCCTGCTGCGCAAATCTCCTGCGGTGTACATCCTGCGTCGCACACCCTGCGGTGCAAATAAATTAAACATTTATTTACAAAAAATAATAATAATTAACTCAAATTCCTAAAAAAACTGTGCGCACACATCCTGCATTGCACATCTCCTGCTTGCACATCTCTTGCGGCGCACATCTCCTGCTATGTATATCTCCTGCGGCGCACATCTCCTGCTATGTACATCTCCTGCTGCGCATATCGCCTGCGGCGCACATCTCCTGCGGTGCACATCTCCGATGGCGCACATCTCCTGCGTGCACATCTCCTGCGGCGCACATCTCCTGCAGCGCACATTTCCTAAGTGCACATCTCCTGCGTGCACATCTCTTGCGGTGCACATCTCCAGTGGCGCAGATCTCCTGCTGCGGAAATCTCCTGCGGTGAACATCCTGCGTCGCACACCCTGCGGTGCACATAAATGAAACATTTATTTACAAAAAATAATAATAATTAACTCAAATTCCTAAAAAAACTGTGCGCACACATCCTGTGGCACACATCTCCTGCGGCACTCATCTCCTGCGGCGCACATCTCCTGCGGTGCACGTCTCCTGCGGTGCACATCTCCTAATGCGCACATCTCCGGCAGTGCACATCTCTTACGGCGCACACCCTGCGGTGCACATAAATGAAACATTTATTTACAAAAAAATATTATTAAATCAAATTAATAAAAAAAACGTGTGCACACACCCTGCTGCGCACATCTCCTGAGGCGCACATCTCCTGCTGCGCACATCTCCTGCGTGCACATATCCTGCGATACACATCTCCTGCGTGCACATCTCCTGCGGCGCACATCTCCTGCGGTGCACATCTCCGGTGGCGCATATCGCCTGCGGCGGACATCTCCTGCTATGTACATCTCCTGCGGCGCACATCTCCTGCGGTGCACATTTCCTGCTATGTACATCTCCTAAGTGCTCATCTCCTGCTATGTAAATCTCCTGCGGCGCACATCTCCTGCGGCGCACATCTTCTGCGTGCACATCTCCTGCGGTGCACATCTCCAGTGGCGCACATCTCCTGCTGCGCAAATCTCCTGAGGTGCACATAAATGAAACATTTATTTACAAAAAATAATAATAATTAACTCAAATTCCTAAAAAAACTGTGCGTACACATCTCCTGCAGTGCACATCTCCTGCTGCGCACATCTCCTGCGGTGCAGATCTCCTGCGGTGCACATCTCCTGCTGCGCAAATCTCCTGCAGTGCACGTCTCCTGCGTTCACATCTCCTGCTATGTACATCTCCTGCGGCGCAAATGTCCTGCGTGCACATCTCCTGCGGTGCACATCTCCAGTGGCGCACATCTCCTGCTGCGCAAATCTCCTGCGGTGTACATCCTGCGTCGCACACCCTGCGGTGCAAATAAATTAAACATTTATTTACAAAAAATAATAATAATTAACTCAAATTCCTAAAAAAACTGTGCGCACACATCCTGCATTGCACATCTCCTGCTTGCACATCTCTTGCGGCGCACATCTCCTGCTATGTATATCTCCTGCGGCGCACATCTCCTGCTATGTACATCTCCTGCTGCGCATATCGCCTGCGGCGCACATCTCCTGCGGTGCACATCTCCGATGGCGCACATCTCCTGCGTGCACATCTCCTGCGGCGCACATCTCCTGCAGCGCACATCTCCTGCGTGCACATCTCCTGCTGCGCATATCCCTGCGGCGCACATCTCCTGCGGTGGACATCTCCTGCGGTGCACATATCCTGCTATGTACATCTCCTGCGTGCTCATATCCTGCTATGTAAATCTCCTGCGGCGCACATCTCCTGCGTGCACATCTCCTGCGTGCACATCTCCTTTGGTGCACATCTCCAGTGGCGCACATCTCCTGCTGCGCAAATCTCCTGAGGTGCACATAAATGAAACATTTATTTACAAAAAATAATAATAATTAACTAAAATTCCTAAAAAAACTGTGCGTACACATCTCCTGCAGTGCACATCTCCTGCTGCGCACATCTCCTGCGGTGCACATCTCCTGCTGCGCAAATCTCCTGCAGTGCACGTCTCCTGCGGTGCACATCTCCGATGGCGCACATCTCCTGAGTGCACATCTCCTGCGGCGCACATCTCCTGCAGCGCACATCTCCTAAGTGCACATCTCCTGCGTACACATCTCTTGCGGTGCACATCTCCAGTGGCGCACATCTCCTGCTGCGGAAATCTCCTGCGGTGAACATCCTGCGTCGCACACCCTGCGGTGCACATAAATGAAACATTTATTCACAAAAAATAATAATAATTAACTCAAATTCCTAAAAAAACTGTGCGCACACATCCTGTGGCGCACATCTCCTGCGGCACTCATCTCCTGCGGCGCATATCTCCTGTGTACACATCTCCTGCTGTGCACATCTCCTGCTGCGCACATCTCCTGCGGTGGACATCTCCTGCGGCGCACATCTCCTGCTATGTACATCTCCTGCTGCGCATATCGCCTGCGGCGCACATCTCCTGCGGTGCACATCTCCGATGGCGCACATCTCCTGCGTGCACATCTCCTGCGGCGCACATCTCCTGCAGCGCACATCTCCTAAGTGCACATCTCCTGCGTGCACATCTCTTGCGGTGCACATCTCCAGTGGCGCAGATCTCCTGCTGCGGAAATCTCCTGCGGTGAACATCCTGCGTCGCACACCCTGCGGTGCACATAAATGAAACATTTATTTACAAAAAATAATAATAATTAACTCAAATTCCTAAAAAAACTGTGCGCACACATCCTGTGGCACACATCTCCTGCGGCACTCATCTCCTGCGGCGCACATCTCCTGCGGTGCACGTCTCCTGCGGTGCACATCTCCTAATGCGCACATCTCCGGCAGTGCACATCTCTTACGGCGCACACCCTGCGGTGCACATAAATTAAACATTTATTTACAAAAAAATATTATTAAAACAAATTAATAAAAAAAACGTGTGCACACACCCTGCTGCGCACATCTCCTGAGGCGCACATCTCCTGCTGCGCACATCTCCTGCGTGCACATATACTGCGTTGCACATCTCCTGCGTGCACATCTCCTGCGGCGCACATCTCCTGCGGTGCACATCTCCGGTGGCGCATATCGCCTGCGGCGGACATCTCCTGCTATGTACATCTCCTGCGGCGCACATCTCCTGCGGTGCACATCTCCTGCTGCGCACATCTCCTGAGGCGCACATCTCCTGCTGCGCACATATCCTGCGTTGCACATCTCCTGCGTGCACATCTCCTGCGGCGCACATCTCCTGCGGTGCACATCTCCGGTGGCGCATATCGCCTGCGGCGCACATCTCCTGCTATGTACATCTCCTGCGGCGCACATCTCCTGCGTGCACATCTCCTGCTATGTACATCTCCTGCGGCGCACATCTCCTGCGTGTACATCTCCTGTGGTGCAAATCTCCAGTGGCGCACATCTCCTGCTGCGCAAATCTCCTGCGGTGTACATCCTGCGTCGCACACCCTGCGGTGCAAATAAATTAAACATTTATTTACAAAAAATAATAATAATTAACTCAAATTCCTAAAAAAACTGTGCGCACACATCCTGCATTGCACATCTCCTGCTTGCACATCTCTTGCGGCGCACATCTCCTGCTATGTATATCTCCTGCGGCGCACATCTCCTGCTATGTACATCTCCTGCTGCGCATATCGCCTGCGGCGCACATCTCCTGCGGTGCACATCTCCGATGGCGCACATCTCCTGCGTGCACATCTCCTGCGGCGCACATCTCCTGCAGCGCACATTTCCTAAGTGCACATCTCCTGCGTGCACATCTCTTGCGGTGCACATCTCCAGTGGCGCAGATCTCCTGCTGCGGAAATCTCCTGCGGTGAACATCCTGCGTCGCACACCCTGCGGTGCACATAAATGAAACATTTATTTACAAAAAATAATAATAATTAACTCAAATTCCTAAAAAAACTGTGCGCACACATCCTGTGGCACACATCTCCTGCGGCACTCATCTCCTGCGGCGCACATCTCCTGCGGTGCACGTCTCCTGCGGTGCACATCTCCTAATGCGCACATCTCCGGCAGTGCACATCTCTTACGGCGCACACCCTGTGGTGCACATAAATTAAACATTTATTTACAAAAAAATATTATTAAATCAAATTAATAAAAAAAACGTGTGCACACACCCTGCTGCGCACATCTCCTGAGGCGCACATCTCCTGCTGCGCACATCTCCTGCGTGCACATATCCTGCGATACACATCTCCTGCGTGCACATCTCCTGCGGCGCACATCTCCTGCGGTGCACATCTCCGGTGGCGCATATCGCCTGCGGCGGACATCTCCTGCTATGTACATCTCCTGCGGCGCACATCTCCTGCGGTGCACATTTCCTGCTATGTACATCTCCTAAGTGCTCGTCTCCTGCTATGTAAATCTCCTGCGGCGCACATCTCCTGCGGCGCACATCTTCTGCGTGCACATCTCCTGCGGTGCACATCTCCAGTGGCGCACATCTCCTGCTGCGCAAATCTCCTGAGGTGCACATAAATGAAACATATATTTACAAAAAATAATAATAATTAACTCAAATTCCTAAAAAAACTGTGCGTACACATCTCCTGCAGTGCACATCTCCTGCTGCGCACATCTCCTGCGGTGCAGATCTCCTGCGGTGCACATCTCCTGCTGCGCAAATCTCCTGCAGTGCACGTCTCCTGCGTTCACATCTCCTGCTATGTACATCTCCTGCGGCGCAAATGTCCTGCGTGCACATCTCCTGCGGTGCACATCTCCAGTGGCGCACATCTCCTGCTGCGCAAATCTCCTGCGGTGTACATCCTGCGTCGCACACCCTGCGGTGCAAATAAATTAAACATTTATTTACAAAAAATAATAATAATTAACTCAAATTCCTAAAAAAACTGTGCGCACACATCCTGCATTGCACATCTCCTGCTTGCACATCTCTTGCGGCGCACATCTCCTGCTATGTATATCTCCTGCGGCGCACATCTCCTGCTATGTACATCTCCTGCTGCGCATATCGCCTGCGGCGCACATCTCCTGCGGTGCACATCTCCGATGGCGCACATCTCCTGCGTGCACATCTCCTGCGGCGCACATCTCCTGCAGCGCACATCTCCAAAGTGCACATCTCCTGCGTGCACATCTCTTGCGGTGCACATCTCCAGTGGCGCACATCTCCTGCTGCGGAAATCTCCTGCGGTGAACATCCTGCGTCGCACACTCTGCGGTGCACATAAATGAAACATTTATTCACAAAAAATAATAATAATTAACTCAAATTCCTAAAAAAACTGTGCGCACACATCCTGTGGCGAACATCTCCTGCGGCACTCATCTCCTGCGGCGCATATCTCCTGTGTACACATCTCCTGCTGTGCACATCTCCTGCTGCGCACATCTCCTGCTGCGCACATCTCCTGCGGTGGACATCTCCTGCGGTGCACATATCCTGCTATGTACATCTCCTGCGTGCTTATCTCCTGCTATGTAAATCTCCTGCGGCGCACATCTCCTGCATGCACATCTCCTGCGTGCACATCTCCTGCGGCGCACATCTCCTGCGTGCACATCTCCTGCTATGTACATCTCCTGCGGCGCACATCTCCTGCGTGCACATCTCCTGTTGTGAAAATCTCCAGTGGCGCACATCTCCTGCTGCGCAAATCTCCTGCGGTGTACATCCTGCACCGCACACCCTGCGGTGCAAATAAATTAAACATTTATTTACAAAAAATAATAATAATTAACTCAAATTCCTAAAAAAACTGTGCGCACACATCCTGCATTGCACATCTCCTGCTTGCACATCTCTTGCGGCGCACATCTCCTGCTATGTATATCTCCTGCGGCGCACATCTCCTGCTATGTACATCTCCTGCTGCGCATATCGCCTGCGGCGCACATCTCCTGCGGTGCACATCTCCGATGGCGCACATCTCCTGCGTGCACATCTCCTGCGGCGCACATCTCCTGCAGCGCACATCTCCTAAGTGCACATCTCCTGCGTGCACATCTCTTGCGGTGCACATCTCCAGTGGCGCAGATCTCCTGCTGCGGAAATCTCCTGCGGTGAACATCCTGCGTCGCACACCCTGCGGTGCACATAAATGAAACATTTATTTACAAAAAATAATAATAATTAACTCAAATTCCTAAAAAAACTGTGCGCACACATCCTGTGGCGAACATCTCCTGCGGCACTCATCTCCTGCGGCGCATATCTCCTGTGTACACATCTCCTGCTGTGCACATCTCCTGCTGCGCACATCTCCTGCGGTGGACATCTCCTGCGGTGCACATATCCTGCTATGTACATCTCCTGCGTGCTTATCTCCTGCTATGTAAATCTCCTGCGGCGCACATCTCCTGCATGCACATCTCCTGCGTGCACATCTCCTGCGGCGCACATCTCCTGCGTGCACATCTCCTGCTATGTACATCTCCTGCGGCGCACATCTCCTGCGTGCACATCTCCTGTTGTGAAAATCTCCAGTGGCGCACATCTCCTGCTGCGCAAATCTCCTGCGGTGTACATCCTGCACCGCACACCCTGCGGTGCAAATAAATTAAACATTTATTTACAAAAAATAATAATAATTAACTCAAATTCCTAAAAAAACTGTGCGCACACATCCTGCATTGCACATCTCCTGCTTGCACATCTCTTGCGGCGCACATCTCCTGCTATGTATATCTCCTGCGGCGCACATCTCCTGCTATGTACATCTCCTGCTGCGCATATCGCCTGCGGCGCACATCTCCTGCGGTGCACATCTCCGATGGCGCACATCTCCTGCGTGCACATCTCCTGCGGCGCACATCTCCTGCAGCGCACATCTCCTAAGTGCACATCTCCTGCGTGCACATCTCTTGCGGTGCACATCTCCAGTGGCGCAGATCTCCTGCTGCGGAAATCTCCTGCGGTGAACATCCTGCGTCGCACACCCTGCGGTGCACATAAATGAAACATTTATTTACAAAAAATAATAATAATTAACTCAAATTCCTAAAAAAACTGTGCGCACACATCCTGTGGCACACATCTCCTGCGGCACTCATCTCCTGCGGCGCTAATCTCCTGCGGTGCACGTCTCCTGCGGTGCACATCTCCTAATGCTCACATCTCCGGCAGTGCACATCTCTTACGGCGCACACCCTGCGGTGCACATAAATGAAACATTTATTTACAAAAAAATATTATTAAAACAAATTAATAAAAAAAACGTGTGCACACACCCTGCTGCGCACATCTCCTGAGGCGCACATCTCCTGCTGCGCACATCTCCTGCGTGCACATATACTGCGTTGCACATCTCCTGCGTGCACATCTCCTGCGGCGCACATCTCCTGCGGTGCACCTCTCCGGTGGCGCATATCGCCTGCGGCGGACATCTCCTGCTATGTACATCTCCTGCGGCGCACATCTCCTGCGGTGCACATCTCCTGCTGCGCACATCTCCTGCGGTGGACATCTCCTGTGGTGCACATATCCTGCTATGTACATCTCCTAAGTGCTCATCTCCTGCTATGTAAATCTCCTGCGGCGCACATCTCCTGCGGCGCACATCTTCTGCGTGCACATCTCCTGCGGTGCACATCTCCAGTGGCGCACATCTCCTGCTGCGCAAATCTCCTGAGGTGCACATAAATGAAACATTTATTTACAAAAAATAATAATAATTAACTCAAATTCCTAAAAAAACTGTGCGTACACATCTCCTGCAGTGCACATCTCCTGCTGCGCACATCTCCTGCGGTGCAGATCTCCTGCGGTGCACATCTCCTGCTGCGCAAATCTCCTGCAGTGCACGTCTCCTGCGTGCACATCTCCTGCTATGTACATCTCCTGCGGCGCAAATGTCCTGCGTGCACATCTCCTGCGGTGCACATCTCCAGTGGCGCACATCTCCTGCTGCGCAAATCTCCTGCGGTGTACATCCTGCGTCGCACACCCTGCGGTGCAAATAAATTAAACATTTATTTACAAAAAATAATAATAATTAACTCAAATTCCTAAAAAAACTGTGCGCACACATCCTGCATTGCACATCTCCTGCTTGCACATCTCTTGCGGCGCACATCTCCTGCTATGTCTATCTCCTGCGGCGCACATCTCCTGCTATGTACATCTCCTGCTGCGCATATCGCCTGCGGCGCACATCTCCTGCGGTGCACATCTCCGATGGCGCACATCTCCTGCGTGCACATCTCCTGCGGCGCACATCTCCTGCAGCGCACATCTC
The DNA here is from genome assembly GCF_947347685.1 of Pleuronectes platessa. Taxonomy (NCBI): domain Eukaryota; kingdom Metazoa; phylum Chordata; class Actinopteri; order Pleuronectiformes; family Pleuronectidae; genus Pleuronectes; species Pleuronectes platessa. Next base: position 148,749 of record NW_026518957.1, read on the forward strand.
CTGCGTGCACATCTCCTGCTGCGCATATCGCCTGCGGCGCACATCTCCTGCGGTGGACATCTCCTGCGGTGCACATATCCTGCTATGTACATCTCCTGCGTGCTCATATCCTGCTATGTAAATCTCCTGCGGCGCACATCTCCTGCGTGCACATCTCCTGCGTGCACATCTCCTTTGGTGCACATCTCCAGTGGCGCACATCTCCTGCTGCGCAAATCTCCTGAGGTGCACATAAATGAAACATTTATTTACAAAAAATACTAATAATTAACTAAAATTCCTAAAAAAACTGTGCGTACACATCTCCTGCAGTGCACATCTCCTGCTGCGCACATCTCCTGCGGTGCACATCTCCTGCTGCGCAAATCTCCTGCATTGCACGTCTCCTGCGGTGCACATCTCCGATGGCGCACATCTCCTGAGTGCACATCTCCTGCGGCGCACATCTCCTGCAGCGCACATCTCCTAAGTGCACATCTCCTGCGTACACATCTCTTGCGGTGCACATCTCCAGTGGCGCACATCTCCTGCTGCGGAAATCTCCTGCGGTGAACATCCTGCGTCGCACACCCTGCGGTGCACATAAATGAAACATTTATTCACAAAAAATAATAATAATTAACTCAAATTCCTAAAAAAACTGTGCGCACACATCCTGTGGCGCACATCTCCTGCGGCACTCATCTCCTGCGGCGCATATCTCCTGTGTACACATCTCCTGCTGTGCACATCTCCTGCTGCGCACATCTCCTGCGGTGGACATCTCCTGCGGCGCACATCTCCTGCTATGTACATCTCCTGCTGCGCATATCGCCTGCGGCGCACATCTCCTGCGGTGCACATCTCCGATGGCGCACATCTCCTGCGTGCACATCTCCTGCGGCGCACATCTCCTGCAGCGCACATCTCCTAAGTGCACATCTCCTGCGTGCACATCTCTTGCGGTGCACATCTCCAGTGGCGCACATCTCCTGCTGCGGAAATCTCCTGCGGTGAACATCCTGCGTCGCACACCCTGCGGTGCACATAAATGAAACATTTATTCACAAAAAATAATAATAATTAACTCAAATTCCTAAAAAACTGTGCGCACACATCCTGCAGCGCACATCTCCTGCTATGTACATCTCCTGCGGCGCACATCTCCTGCGTGCACATCTCCTGCGTGCACATCTCCTGCTATGTACATCTCCTGCTGCGCATATCGCCTGCGGCGCACATCTCCTGCTATGTACATCTCCTGCGGCGCACATCTCCTGCAGCGCACGTCTCCTGCGGTGCACATCTCCTAATGCGCACATCTCCGGCAGTGCAAATGTCTTACGGCGCACACCCTGCGGTGCACATAAATGAAACATTTATTTACAAAAAAATATTATTAAATCAAATTAATAAAAAAAACGTGTGCACAAACCCTGCTGCGCACATCTCCTGAGGCGCACATCTCCTGCTGCGCACATATCCTGCGTTGCACATCTCCTGCGTGCACATCTCCTGCGGCGCACATCTCCTGCGGTGCACATCTCCGGTGGCGCATATCGCCTGCGGCGCACATCTCCTGCTATGTACATCTCCTGCGGCGCACATCTCCTGCGTGCACATCTCCTGCTATGTACATCTCCTGCGGCGCACATCTCCTGCGTGCACATCTCCTGTGGTGCAAATCTCCAGTGGCGCACATCTCCTGCTGCGCAAATCTCCTGCGGTGTACATCCTGCGTCGCACACCCTGCGGTGCAAATAAATTAAACATTTATTTACAAAAAATAATAATAATTAACTCAAATTCCTAAAAAAACTGTGCGCACACATCCTGCATTGCACATCTCCTGCTTGCACATCTCTTGCGGCGCACATCTCCTGCTATGTATATCTCCTGCGGCGCACATCTCCTGCTATGTACATCTCCTGCTGCGCATATCGCCTGCGGCGCACATCTCCTGCGGTGCACATCTCCGATGGCGCACATCTCCTGCGTGCACATCTCCTGCGGCGCACATCTCCTGCAGCGCACATTTCCTAAGTGCACATCTCCTGCGTGCACATCTCTTGCGGTGCACATCTCCAGTGGCGCAGATCTCCTGCTGCGGAAATCTCCTGCGGTGAACATCCTGCGTCGCACACCCTGCGGTGCACATAAATGAAACATTTATTTACAAAAAATAATAATAATTAACTCAAATTCCTAAAAAAACTGTGCGCACACATCCTGTGGCACACATCTCCTGCGGCACTCATCTCCTGCGGCGCACATCTCCTGCGGTGCACGTCTCCTGCGGTGCACATCTCCTAATGCGCACATCTCCGGCAGTGCACATCTCTTACGGCGCACACCCTGCGGTGCACATAAATGAAACATTTATTTACAAAAAAATATTATTAAATCAAATTAATAAAAAAAACGTGTGCACACACCCTGCTGCGCACATCTCCTGAGGCGCACATCTCCTGCTGCGCACATCTCCTGCGTGCACATATCCTGCGTTACACATCTCCTGCGTGCACATCTCCTGCGGCGCACATCTCCTGCGGTGCACATCTCCGGTGGCGCATATCGCCTGCGGCGGACATCTCCTGCTATGTACATCTCCTGCGGCGCACATCTCCTGCGGTGCACTTTTCCTGCTATGTACATCTCCTAAGTGCTCATCTCCTGCTATGTAAATCTCCTGCGGCGCACATCTCCTGCGGCGCACATCTTCTGCGTGCACATCTCCTGCGGTGCACATCTCCAGTGGCGCACATCTCCTGCTGCGCAAATCTCCTGAGGTGCACATAAATGAAACATTTATTTACAAAAAATAATAATAATTAACTCCAATTCCTAAAAAAACTGTGCGTACACATCTCCTGCAGTGCACATCTCCTGCTGCGCACATCTCCTGCGGTGCAGATCTCCTGCGGTGCAAATCTCCTGCTGCGCAAATCTCCTGCAGTGCACGTCTCCTGCGTTCACATCTCCTGCTATGTACATCTCCTGCGGCGCAAATGTCCTGCGTGCACATCTCCTGCGGTGCACATCTCCAGTGGCGCACATCTCCTGCTGCGCAAATCTCCTGCGGTGTACATCTCTTGCGGTGCACATCTCCAGTGGCGCACATCTCCTGCTGCGGAAATCTCCTGCGGTGAACATCCTGCGTCGCACACCCTGCGGTGCACATAAATGAAACATTTATTCACAAAAAATAATAATAATTAACTCAAATTCCTAAAAAACTGTGCGCACACATCCTGCAGCGCACATCTCCTGCTATGTACATCTCCTGCGGCGCACATCTCCTGCGTGCACATCTCCTGCGTGCACATCTCCTGCTATGTACATCTCCTGCTGCGCATATCGCCTGCGGCGCACATCTCCTGCTATGTACATCTCCTGCGGCGCACATCTCCTGCAGCGCACGTCTCCTGCGGTGCACATCTCCTAATGCGCACATCTCCGGCAGTGCAAATGTCTTACGGTGCACACCCTGCGGTGCACATAAATGAAACATTTATTTACAAAAAAATATTATTAAATCAAATTAATAAAAAAAACGTGTGCACAAACCCTGCTGCGCACATCTCCTGAGGCGCACATCTCCTGCTGCGCACATATCCTGCGTTGCACATCTCCTGCGTGCACATCTCCTGCGGCGCACATCTCCTGCGGTGCACATCTCCGGTGGCGCATATCGCCTGCGGCGCACATCTCCTGCTATGTACATCTCCTGCGGCGCACATCTCCTGCGTGCACATCTCCTGCTATGTACATCTCCTGCGGCGCACATCTCCTGCGTGCACATCTCCTGTGGTGCAAATCTCCAGTGGCGCACATCTCCTGCTGCGCAAATCTCCTGCGGTGTACATCCTGCGTCGCACACCCTGCGGTGCAAATAAATTAAACATTTATTTACAAAAAATAATAATAATTAACTCAAATTCCTAAAAAAACTGTGCGCACACATCCTGCATTGCACATCTCCTGCTTGCACATCTCTTGCGGCGCACATCTCCTGCTATGTATATCTCCTGCGGCGCACATCTCCTGCTATGTACATCTCCTGCTGCGCATATCGCCTGCGGCGCACATCTACTGCGGTGCACATCTCCGATGGCGCACATCTCCTGCGTGCACATCTCCTGCGGCGCACATCTCCTGCAGCGCACATTTCCTAAGTGCACATCTCCTGCGTGCACATCTCTTGCGGTGCACATCTCCAGTGGCGCAGATCTCCTGCTGCGGAAATCTCCTGCGGTGAACATCCTGCGTCGCACACCCTGCGGTGCACATAAATGAAACATTTATTTACAAAAAATAATAATAATTAACTCAAATTCCTAAAAAAACTGTGCGCACACATCCTGTGGCACACATCTCCTGCGGCACTCATCTCCTGCGGCGCACATCTCCTGCGGTGCACGTCTCCTGCGGTGCACATCTCCTAATGCGCACATCTCCGGCAGTGCACATCTCTTACGGCGCACACCCTGCGGTGCACATAAATGAAACATTTATTTACAAAAAAATATTATTAAAACAAATTAATAAAAAAAACGTGTGCACACACCCTGCTGCGCACATCTCCTGAGGCGCACATCTCCTGCTGCGCACATCTCCTGCGTGCACATATACTGCGTTGCACATCTCCTGCGTGCACATCTCCTGCGGCGCACATCTCCTGCGGTGCACCTCTCCGGTGGCGCATATCGCCTGCGGCGGACATCTCCTGCTATGTACATCTCCTGCGGCGCACATCTCCTGCGGTGCACATCTCCTGCTGCGCACATCTCCTGCGGTGGACATCTCCTGTGGTGCACATATCCTGCTATGTACATCTCCTAAGTGCTCATCTCCTGCTATGTAAATCTCCTGCGGCGCACATCTCCTGCGGCGCACATCTTCTGCGTGCACATCTCCTGCGGTGCACATCTCCAGTGGCGCACATCTCCTGCTGCGCAAATCTCCTGAGGTGCACATAAATGAAACATTTATTTACAAAAAATAATAATAATTAACTCAAATTCCTAAAAAAACTGTGCGTACACATCTCCTGCAGTGCACATCTCCTGCTGCGCACATCTCCTGCGGTGCAGATCTCCTGCGGTGCACATAAATGAAACATTTATTCACAAAAAATAATAATAATTAACTCAAATTCCTAAAAAACTGTGCGCACACATCCTGCAGCGCACATCTCCTGCTATGTACATCTCCTGCGGCGCACATCTCCTGCGTGCACATCTCCTGCGTGCACATCTCCTGCTATGTACATCTCCTGCTGCGCATATCGCCTGCGGCGCACATCTCCTGCTATGTACATCTCCTGCGGCGCACATCTCCTGCAGCGCACGTCTCCTGCGGTGCACATCTCCTAATGCGCACATCTCCGGCAGTGCAAATGTCTTACGGCGCACACCCTGCGGTGCACATAAATGAAACATTTATTTACAAAAAAATATTATTAAATCAAATTAATAAAAAAAACGTGTGCACAAACCCTGCTGCGCACATCTCCTGAGGCGCACATCTCCTGCTGCGCACATATCCTGCGTTGCACATCTCCTGCGTGCACATCTCCTGCGGCGCACATCTCCTGCGGTGCACATCTCCGGTGGCGCATATCGCCTGCGGCGCACATCTCCTGCTATGTACATCTCCTGCGGCGCACATCTCCTGCGTGCACATCTCCTGCTATGTACATCTCCTGCGGCGCACATCTCCTGCGTGCACATCTCCTGTGGTGCAAATCTCCAGTGGCGCACATCTCCTGCTGCGCAAATCTCCTGCGGTGTACATCCTGCGTCGCACACCCTGCGGTGCAAATAAATTAAACATTTATTTACAAAAAATAATAATAATTAACTCAAATTCCTAAAAAAACTGTGCGCACACATCCTGCATTGCACATCTCCTGCTTGCACATCTCTTGCGGCGCACATCTCCTGCTATGTATATCTCCTGCGGCGCACATCTCCTGCTATGTACATCTCCTGCTGCGCATATCGCCTGCGGCGCACATCTCCTGCGGTGCACATCTCCGATGGCGCACATCTCCTGCGTGCACATCTCCTGCGGCGCACATCTCCTGCAGCGCACATTTCCTAAGTGCACATCTCCTGCGTGCACATCTCTTGCGGTGCACATCTCCAGTGGCGCAGATCTCCTGCTGCGGAAATCTCCTGCGGTGAACATCCTGCGTCGCACACCCTGCGGTGCACATAAATGAAACATTTATTTACAAAAAATAATAATAATTAACTCAAATTCCTAAAAAAACTGTGCGCACACATCCTGTGGCACACATCTCCTGCGGCACTCATCTCCTGCGGCGCACATCTCCTGCGGTGCACGTCTCCTGCGGTGCACATCTCCTAATGCGCACATCTCCGGCAGTGCACATCTCTTACGGCGCACACCCTGCGGTGCACATAAATGAAACATTTATTTACAAAAAAATATTATTAAAACAAATTAATAAAAAAAACGTGTGCACACACCCTGCTGCGCACATCTCCTGAGGCGCACATCTCCTGCTGCGCACATCTCCTGCGTGCACATATACTGCGTTGCACATCTCCTGCGTGCACATCTCCTGCGGCGCACATCTCCTGCGGTGCACCTCTCCGGTGGCGCATATCGCCTGCGGCGGACATCTCCTGCTATGTACATCTCCTGCGGCGCACATCTCCTGCGGTGCACATCTCCTGCTGCGCACATCTCCTGCGGTGGACATCTCCTGTGGTGCACATATCCTGCTATGTACATCTCCTAAGTGCTCATCTCCTGCTATGTAAATCTCCTGCGGCGCACATCTCCTGCGGCGCACATCTTCTGCGTGCACATCTCCTGCGGTGCACATCTCCAGTGGCGCACATCTCCTGCTGCGCAAATCTCCTGAGGTGCACATAAATGAAACATTTATTTACAAAAAATAATAATAATTAACTCAAATTCCTAAAAAAACTGTGCGTACACATCTCCTGCAGTGCACATCTCCTGCTGCGCACATCTCCTGCGGTGCAGATCTCCTGCGGTGCACATCTCCTGCTGCGCAAATCTCCTGCAGTGCACGTCTCCTGCGTGCACATCTCCTGCTATGTACATCTCCTGCGGCGCAAATGTCCTGCGTGCACATCTCCTGCGGTGCACATCTCCAGTGGCGCACATCTCCTGCTGCGCAAATCTCCTGCGGTGTACATCCTGCGTCGCACACCCTGCGGTGCAAATAAATTAAACATTTATTTACAAAAAATAATAATAATTAACTCAAATTCCTAAAAAAACTGTGCGCACACATCCTGCATTGCACATCTCCTGCTTGCACATCTCTTGCGGCGCACATCTCCTGCTATGTCTATCTCCTGCGGCGCACATCTCCTGCTATGTACATCTCCTGCTGCGCATATCGCCTGCGGCGCACATCTCCTGCGGTGCACATCTCCGATGGCGCACATCTCCTGCGTGCACATCTCCTGCGGCGCACATCTCCTGCAGCGCACATCTCCTGCGTGCACATCTCCTGCTGCGCATATCGCCTGCGGCGCACATCTCCTGCGGTGGACATCTCCTGCGGTGCACATATCCTGCTATGTACATCTCCTGCGTGCTCATATCCTGCTATGTAAATCTCCTGCGGCGCACATCTCCTGCGTGCACATCTCCTGCGTGCACATCTCCTTTGGTGCACATCTCCAGTGGCGCACATCTCCTGCTGCGCAAATCTCCTGAGGTGCACATAAATGAAACATTTATTTACAAAAAATACTAATAATTAACTAAAATTCCTAAAAAAACTGTGCGTACACATCTCCTGCAGTGCACATCTCCTGCTGCGCACATCTCCTGCGGTGCACATCTCCTGCTGCGCAAATCTGCTGCATTGCACGTCTCCTGCGGTGCACATCTCCGATGGCGCACATCTCCTGAGTGCACATCTCCTGCGGCGCACATCTCCTGCAGCGCACATCTCCTAAGTGCACATCTCCTGCGTACACATCTCTTGCGGTGCACATCTCCAGTGGCGCACATCTCCTGCTGCGGAAATCTCCTGCGGTGAACATCCTGCGTCGCACACCCTGCGGTGCACATAAATGAAACATTTATTCACAAAAAATAATAATAATTAACTCAAATTCCTAAAAAAACTGTGCGCACACATCCTGTGGCGCACATCTCCTGCGGCACTCATCTCCTGCGGCGCATATCTCCTGTGTACACATCTCCTGCTGTGCACATCTCCTGCTGCGCACATCTCCTGCGGTGGACATCTCCTGCGGCGCACATCTCCTGCTATGTACATCTCCTGCTGCGCATATCGCCTGCGGCGCACATCTCCTGCAGTGCACATCTCCGATGGCGCACATCTCCTGCGTGCACATCTCCTGCGGCGCACATCTCCTGCAGCGCACATCTCCTAAGTGCACATCTCCTGCGTGCACATCTCTTGCGGTGCACATCTCCAGTGGCGCACATCTCCTGCTGCGGAAATCTCCTGCGGTGAACATCCTGCGTCGCACACCCTGCGGTGCACATAAATGAAACATTTATTCACAAAAAATAATAATAATTAACTCAAATTCCTAAAAAACTGTGCGCACACATCCTGCAGCGCACATCTCCTGCTATGTACATCTCCTGCGGCGCACATCTCCTGCGTGCACATCTCCTGCGTGCACATCTCCTGCTATGTACATCTCCTGCTGCGCATATCGCCTGCGGCGCACATCTCCTGCTATGTACATCTCCTGCGGCGCACATCTCCTGCAGCGCACGTCTCCTGCGGTGCACATCTCCTAATGCGCACATCTCCGGCAGTGCAAATGTCTTACGGCGCACACCCTGCGGTGCACATAAATGAAACATTTATTTACAAAAAAATATTATTAAATCAAATTAATAAAAAAAACGTGTGCACAAACCCTGCTGCGCACATCTCCTGAGGCGCACATCTCCTGCTGCGCACATATCCTGCGTTGCACATCTCCTGCGTGCACATCTCCTGCGGCGCACATCTCCTGCGGTGCACATCTCCGGTGGCGCATATCGCCTGCGGCGCACATCTCCTGCTATGTACATCTCCTGCGGCGCACATCTCCTGCGTGCACATCTCCTGCTATGTACATCTCCTGCGGCGCACATCTCCTGCGTGCACATCTCCTGTGGTGCAAATCTCCAGTGGCGCACATCTCCTGCTGCGCAAATCTCCTGCGGTGTACATCCTGCGTCGCACACCCTGCGGTGCAAATAAATTAAACATTTATTTACAAAAAATAATAATAATTAACTCAAATTCCTAAAAAAACTGTGCGCACACATCCTGCATTGCACATCTCCTGCTTGCACATCTCTTGCGGCGCACATCTCCTGCTATGTATATCTCCTGCGGCGCACATCTCCTGTTATGTACATCTCCTGCTGCGCATATCGCCTGCGGCGCACATCTCCTGCGGTGCACATCTCCGATGGCGCACATCTCCTGCGTGCACATCTCCTGCGGCGCACATCTCCTGCAGCGCACATTTCCTAAGTGCACATCTCCTGCGTGCACATCTCTTGCGGTGCACATCTCCAGTGGCGCAGATCTCCTGCAGCGGAAATCTCCTGCGGTGAACATCCTGCGTCGCACACCCTGCGGTGCACATAAATGAAACATTTATTTACAAAAAATAATAATAATTAACTCAAATTCCTAAAAAAACTGTGCGCACACATCCTGTGGCACACATCTCCTGCGGCACTCATCTCCTGCGGCGCACATCTCCTGCGGTGCACGTCTCCTGCGGTGCACATCTCCTAATGCGCACATCTCCGGCAGTGCACATCTCTTACGGCGCACACCCTGCGGTGCACATAAATGAAACATTTATTTACAAAAAAATATTATTAAATCAAATTAATAAAAAAAACGTGTGCACACACCCTGCTGCGCACATCTCCTGAGGCGCACATCTCCTGCTGCGCACATCTCCTGCGTGCACATATCCTGCGTTACACATCTCCTGCGTGCACATCTCCTGCGGCGCACATCTCCTGCGGTGCACATCTCCGGTGGCGCATATCGCCTGCGGCGGACATCTCCTGCTATGTACATCTCCTGCGGCGCACATCTCCTGCGGTGCACTTTTCCTGCTATGTACATCTCCTAAGTGCTCATCTCCTGCTATGTAAATCTCCTGCGGCGCACATCTCCTGCGGCGCACATCTTCTGCGTGCACATCTCCTGCGGTGCACATCTCCAGTGGCGCACATCTCCTGCTGCGCAAATCTCCTGAGGTGCACATAATAGAAACATTTATTTACAAAAAATAATAATAATTAACTCAAATTCCTAAAAAAACTGTGCGTACACATCTCCTGCAGTGCACATCTCCTGCTGCGCACATCTCCTGCGGTGCAGATCTCCTGCGGTGCAAATCTCCTGCTGCGCAAATCTCCTGCAGTGCACGTCTCCTGCGTTCACATCTCCTGCTATGTACATCTCCTGCGGCGCAAATGTCCTGCGTGCACATCTCCTGCGGTGCACATCTCCAGTGGCGCACATCTCCTGCTGCGCAAATCTCCTGCGGTGTACATCTCTTGCGGTGCACATCTCCAGTGGCGCACATCTCCTGCTGCGGAAATCTCCTGCGGTGAACATCCTGCGTCGCACACCCTGCGGTGCACATAAATGAAACATTTATTCACAAAAAATAATAATAATTAACTCAAATTCCTAAAAAACTGTGCGCACACATCCTGCAGCGCACATCTCCTGCTATGTACATCTCCTGCGGCGCACATCTCCTGCGTGCACATCTCCTGCGTGCACATCTCCTGCTATGTACATCTCCTGCTGCGCATATCGCCTGCGGCGCACATCTCCTGCTATGTACATCTCCTGCGGCGCACATCTCCTGCAGCGCACGTCTCCTGCGGTGCACATCTCCTAATGCGCACATCTCCGGCAGTGCAAATGTCTTACGGCGCACACCCTGCGGTGCACATAAATGAAACATTTATTTACAAAAAAATATTATTAAATCAAATTAATAAAAAAAACGTGTGCACAAACCCTGCTGCGCACATCTCCTGAGGCGCACATCTCCTGCTGCGCACATATCCTGCGTTGCACATCTCCTGCGTGCACATCTCCTGCGGCGCACATCTCCTACGGTGCACATCTCCGGTGGCGCATATCGCCTGCGGCGCACATCTCCTGCTATGTACATCTCCTGCGGCGCACATCTCCTGCGTGCACATCTCCTGCTATGTACATCTCCTGCGGCGCACATCTCCTGCGTGCACATCTCCTGTGGTGCAAATCTCCAGTGGCGCACATCTCCTGCTGCGCAAATCTCCTGCGGTGTACATCCTGCGTCGCACACCCTGCGGTGCAAATAAATTAAACATTTATTTACAAAAAATAATAATAATTAACTCAAATTCCTAAAAAAACTGTGCGCACACATCCTGCATTGCACATCTCCTGCTTGCACATCTCTTGCGGCGCACATCTCCTGCTATGTATATCTCCTGCGGCGCACATCTCCTGCTATGTACATCTCCTGCTGCGCATATCGCCTGCGGCGCACATCTCCTGCGGTGCACATCTCCGATGGCGCACATCTCCTGCGTGCACATCTCCTGCGGCGCACATCTCCTGCAGCGCACATTTCCTAAGTGCACATCTCCTGCGTGCACATCTCTTGCGGTGCACATCTCCAGTGGCGCAGATCTCCTGCTGCGGAAATCTCCTGCGGTGAACATCCTGCGTCGCACACCCTGCGGTGCACATAAATGAAACATTTATTTACAAAAAATAATAATAATTAACTCAAATTCCTAAAAAAACTCTGCGCACACATCCTGTGGCACACATCTCCTGCGGCACTCATCTCCTGCGGCGCACATCTCCTGCGGTGCACGTCTCCTGCGGTGCACATCTCCTAATGCGCACATCTCCGGCAGTGCACATCTCTTACGGCGCACACCCTGCGGTGCACATAAATGAAACATTTATTTACAAAAAAATATTATTAAATCAAATTAATAAAAAAAACGTGTGCACACACCCTGCTGCGCACATCTCCTGAGGCGCACATCTCCTGCTGCGCACATCTCCTGCGTGCACATATCCTGCGTTACACATCTCCTGCGTGCACATCTCCTGCGGCGCACATCTCCTGCGGTGCACATCTCCGGTGGCGCATATCGCCTGCGGCGGACATCTCCTGCTATGTACATCTCCTGCGGCGCACATCTCCTGCGGTGCACTTTTCCTGCTATGTACATCTCCTAAGTGCTCATCTCCTGCTATGTAAATCTCCTGCGGCGCACATCTCCTGCGGCGCACATCTTCTGCGTGCACATCTCCTGCGGTGCACATCTCCAGTGGCGCACATCTCCTGCTGCGCAAATCTCCTGAGGTGCACATAAATGAAACATTTATTTACAAAAAATAATAATAATTAACTCAAATTCCTAAAAAAACTGTGCGTACACATCTCCTGCAGTGCACATCTCCTGCTGCGCACATCTCCTGCGGTGCAGATCTCCTGCGGTGCAAATCTCCTGCTGCGCAAATCTCCTGCAGTGCACGTCTCCTGCGTTCACATCTCCTGCTATGTACATCTCCTGCGGCGCAAATGTCCTGCGTGCACATCTCCTGCGGTGCACATCTCCAGTGGCGCACATCTCCTGCTGCGCAAATCTCCTGCGGTGTACATCCTGCGTCGCACACACTGCGGTGCAAATAAATTAAACATTTATTTACAAAAAATAATAATAATTAACTCAAATTCCTAAAAAAACTGTGCGCACACATCCTGCATTGCACATCTCCTGCTTGCACATCTCTTGCGGCGCACATCTCCTGCTATGTATATCTCCTGCGGCGCACATCTCCTGCTATGTACATCTCCTGCTGCGCATATCGCCTGCGGCGCACATCTCCTGCGGTGCACATCTCCGATGGCGCACATCTCCTGCGTGCACATCTCCTGCGGCGCACATCTCCTGCAGCGCACATCTCCTAAGTGCACATCTCCTGCGTGCACATCTCTTGCGGTGCACATCTCCAGTGGCGCACATCTCCTGCTGCGGAAATCTCCTGCGGTGAACATCCTGCGTCGCACACTCTGCGGTGCACATAAATGAAACATTTATTCACAAAAAATAGTAATAATTAACTCAAATTCCTAAAAAAACTGTGCGCACACATCCTGTGGCGAACATCTCCTGCGGCACTCATCTCCTGCGGCGCATATCTCCTGTGTACACATCTCCTGCTGTGCACATCTCCTGCTGCGCACATCTCCTGCGGTGGACATCTCCTGCGGTGCACATATCCTGCTATGTACATCTCCTGCGTGCTTATCTCCTGCTATGTAAATCTCCTGCGGCGCACATCTCCTGCGTGCACATCTCCTGCGTGCACATCTCCTGTGGTGCACATCTCCAGTGGCGCACATCTCCTGCTGCGCAAATCTCCTGAGGTGCACATAAATGAAACATTTATTTACAAAAAATAATAATAATTAACTCAAATTCCTAAAAAAACTGTGCGTACACATCTCCTGCAGTGCACATCTCCTGCTGCGCACATCTCCTGCGGTGCAGATCTCCTGCGGTGCACATCTCCTGCTGCGCAAATCTCCTGCAGTGCACGTCTCCTGCGTTCACATCTCCTGCTATGTACATCTCCTGCGGCGCAAATGTCCTGCGTGCACATCTCCTGCGGTGCACATCTCCAGTGGCGCACATCTCCTGCTGCGCAAATCTCCTGCGGTGTACATCCTGCGTCGCACACCCTGCGGTGCAAATAAATTAAACATTTATTTACAAAAAATAATAATAATTAACTCAAATTCCTAAAAAAACTGTGCGCACACATCCTGCATTGCACATCTCCTGCTTGCACATCTCTTGCGGCGCACATCTCCTGCTATGTACATCTCCTGCTGCGCATATCGCCTGCGGCGCACATCTCCTGCGGTGCACATCTCCGATGGCGCACATCTCCTGCGTGCACATCTCCTGCGGCGCACATCTCCTGCAGCGCACATCTCCTAAGTGCACATCTCCTGCGTGCACATCTCTTGCGGTGCACATCTCCAGTGGCGCACATCTCCTGCTGCGGAAATCTCCTGCGGTGAACATCCTGCGTCGCACACTCTGCGGTGCACATAAATGAAACATTTATTCACAAAAAATAATAATAATTAACTCAAATTCCTAAAAAAACTGTGCGCACACATCCTGTGGCGCACATCTCCTGCGTGCTAATCTCCTGCGTGCACATCTCCTGCGGTGCACATCTCCTGCGGCGCACATCTCCTGCGGTGCACATCTCCTGCTGCGCACATCTCCTGTTGTGCATATCTCCTGTTGCGCACATCTCCTGCGGTGCATATCTCTTGCGGCGCACATCCTGCGTTGCGAACTATGCGTTGCACATAAATAAAACAGTTATTTACAAAAAAAGAAAAAAATCAAATCAAATTAATAAAAAAACTGCGGCACACATCTCCTGCTGCGCATATCGCCTGCTGCGCACATCTCCTGCTATGTACGTCTCCTGCGGCTCACATCTCCTGCATGCACATCTCCTGCAGCGCACATCTCCTGCAGTGAATATCCCAAGTGGTGCACATCTCCTAATGCGCACGTCTCCTGCGGCACACATCTCCTGCTGCGCACATCTCCTGCGGTGCACATCTCCTAATGCGCACATCTCCGGCGGTGCACATCTCTTGCGGCGCACACCCTGCGGTGCAAATAAATGAAACATTTATTTACAAAAAAATATTATTAAATCAAGTTAATAAAAAAAACGTGTGCACACACCCTGCTGCGCACATCTCCTGCGGCGCACATCTCCTGCTGCGCACATCTCCTGCGGTGCACATCTCCTGCTGCGCACATCTCCTGCGGTGCACATCTCCTGCTGCGCACATCTCCTGCGTACAAATCTCCTGCGGTGCACATCTCCTGCTGCGCACATCTCCTGCGGTGTACATCTCCTGCGGTGCACATCTCCTGCAGTGCACACATCCTGCGGCGCACATCTCCTGCGGCGCTAATCTCCTGCGTGCTAATCTCCTGCGTGCACATCTCCTGCGGTGCACATCTCCTGCGGCGCACATCTCCTGCGGTGCACATCTCCTGCTGCGCACATCTCCTGTGGTGCACATTTCCTGTTGCGCACATCTCCTGCGGTGCATATCTCTTGTGGCGCACATCCTGCGTTGCGAACCCTGCGTTGCACATAAATAAAACAGTTATTTACAAAAAAATTAAAAAATCAAATCAAATTAATAAAAAAACTGCGGCACACATCTCCTGATGCGCATATTGCCTGCGGCGCACATCTCCTGCTATGTACATCTCCTGCGGCTCACATCTCCTGCATGCACATCTCCTGCGGCGCACATCTCCTGCGATGCACATCTCCAGTGGCGCACATCTCCTGCTGCGCATATCGCCTGCGGCGCATATCTCCTGCTATGTACATGTCCTGCAGCGCACATTTCCTGTGCACATCTCCTGCAGTGCATATCTCAAGTGGTGCACATCTCCTGCTGCGCACATCTCCTGCGGCGCATATCTCCTGCGTTGTACATCTCCTGCGGTGCACATCTCCTGCTGCCCACATCTCCGGCGGTGCAAATCTCTTGCGGCGCACATCCTGCGGCGCACACCCTTCGTTGCACATAAATGAAACATTTATTTACAAAAAAATTATAATAATGAACTCAAATTGTAAAAAAAATGTGCGCACACATCCTGCGGCGCACATCTCCTGCGTGCCAATCTCCTGCTGCGCACATCTCCTGCGGTGCACATCTCCTGCGGCGCACATCTCCTGCGGTGCACTTCTCCTGCGGCGCACATCTCCTGCTGCACACATCTCCTGCGGTGCACATCTCTTGCGGCGCACATCCTGCGGCGCACACCCTGCGTTGCACATAAATGAAACATTTATTTACAAAAAAATCAAAAAATCAAATCAAATTAATAAAAAAACTGCGGCACACATCTCCTGCTGCGCATATCGCCTGCGGCGCACATCTCCTGCTATGTACATCTCCTGCGGCTCACATCTCCTGCATGCACATCTCCTGCGGCGCACATATCCTGCGATGCACATCTCCAGTGGCGCACATCTCCGGCGGTGCACATCTCTTGCGGCGCGCACCCTGCGGTGCACATAAATGAAACATTTATTTACAAAAAAATAATAATAATTAACTCAAATTAATAAAAAAACTGTGCGCACAAATCCTGCAGCGCACATCTCCTGCGTGCTAATCTCCTGCGTGCACATCTCCTGCGGTGCACATCTCCTGCTGCGCACATCTCCTGTGGTGCACATCTCCTGTTGCGCACATCTCCTGCGGTGCATATCTCTTGCGGCGCACATCCTGCGTTGCGAACTATGTGTTGCAAATAAATAAAACAGTTATTTACAAAAAAAGAAAAAAATCAAATCAAATTAATAAAGAAACTGCGGCACACATCTCCTGCTGCGCATATCGCCTGCGGCGCACATCTCTTGCTGCGCACATCTCCTGCGGTGCACATCTCTTGCGGCGCACATCCTGCGGCGCACACCCTGCGTTGCACATAAATGAAACATTTATTTACAAAAAAATCAAAAAATCAAATCAAATTAATAAAAAAACTGCGGCACACATCTCCTGCTGCGCAAATCTCCTGCGGCGCACATCTCCTGCTATGTACATCTCCAGTGGCGCACATCTCCGGCGGTGCACATCTCTTGCGGCGCGCACCCTGCGGTGCACATAAATGAAACATTTATTTACAAAAAAATAATAATAATTAACTCAAATTAATAAAAAAACTGTGCGCACAAATCCTGCAGCGCACATCTCCTGTGGTGCACATCTCCTGTTGCGCACATCTCCTGCAGTGCACATCTCCTGCGGTGCACATCTCCTGCTGTGCACATCTCCTGTGGTGCACATCTCCTGTTGCGCACATCTCCTGCGGTGCATATCTCTTGCGGCGCACATCCTGCGTTGTGAACTATGCGTTGCACATAAATAAAACAGTTATTTACAAAAAAAGAAAAAAATCAAATCAAATTAATAAAAAAACTGCGGCACACATCTTCTGCTTCGCATATCGCCTGCGGCGCACATCTCCTGCTATGTACCTCTCCTGCGGCTCACATCTCCTGCATGCACATCTCCTGCAGCGCACATCTCCTGCAGTGAATATCCCAAGTGGTGCACATCTCCTGCTGCGCACGTCTCCTGCGGCACACATCTCCTGCTGCGCACATCTCCTGCGGTGCACATCTCCTAATGCGCACATCTCCGGCGGTGCACATCTCTTGCGGCGCACACCCTGCGGTGCACATAAATGAAACATTTATTTACAAAAAAATATTATTAAATCAAATTAATAAAAAAAACGTGTGCACACACCCTGCTGCGCACATCTCCTGCGGCGCACATCTCCTGTGGCGCACATCTCTTGCGGCGCACATCTCTTGCGGTGCACATCTCCTGCTGCGCACATCTCCTGCGGCGCACATCTCCTGTGGCGCACATTTCTTGCGGCGCACATCTCTTGCGGTGCACATCTCCTGCTGCGCACATCTCCTGCGGTGCACATCTCCTGCTGCGCACATCTTCTGCGGTGCACATATCCTGCTGCGCACATCTCCTGCGTACAAATCTCCTGCGGTGCACATCTCCTGCTGCGCACATCTCCTGCGGTGTAAATCTCCTGCGGTGCACATCTCCTGCTGCGCACATCTCCTGCAGTGCACACATCCTGCGGCGCACATCTCCTGCGTGCTAATCTCCTGCGTGCACATCTCCTGCGGTGCACATCTCCTGCGGCGCACATCTCCTGCGGTGCACATCTCCTGCTGCGCACATCTCCTGTGGTGCACATTTCCTGTTGCGCACATCTCCTGCTGTGCATATCTCTTGTGGCGCACATCCTGCGTTGCGAACCCTGCGTTGCACATAAATGAAACAGTTATTTACAAAAAAATTAAAAAATCAAATCAAATTAATAAAAAAACTGCGGCACACATCTCCTGATGCGCATATTGCCTGCGGCGCACATCTCCTGCTATGTACATCTCCTGCGGCTCACATCTCCTGCATGCACATCTCCTGCGGCGCACATCTCCTGCGATGCACATCTCCAGTGGCGCACATCTCCTGCTGCGCATATCGCCTGCGGCGCATATCTCCTGCTATGTACATGTCCTGCAGCGCACATTTCCTGTGCACATCTCCTGCAGTGCTAATCTCAAGTGGTGCACATCTCCTGCTGCGCACATCTCCTGCGGCGCATATCTCCTGCGTACACATCTCCTGCGGTGCACATCTCCTGCGGCGCACATCTCCTGCTATGTACATCTCCTGCGGCTCACATCTCCTGCATGCACATCTCCTGCGGCGCACATATCCTGCGATGCACATCTCCAGTGGCGCACATCTCCGGCGGTGCACATCTCTTGCGGCGCGCACCCTGCGGTGCACATAAATGAAACATTTATTTACAAAAAAATAATAATAATTAACTCAAATTAATAAAAAAACTGTGCGCACAAATCCTGCAGCGCACATCTCCTGCGTGCTAATCTACTGCGTGCACATCTCCTGCGGTGCACATCTCCTGCTGCGCACATCTCCTGTGGTGCACATCTCCTGTTGCGCACATCTCCTGCGGTGCATATCTCTTGCGGCGCACATCCTGCGTTGCGAACTATGCGTTGCACATAAATAAAAGAGTTATTTACAAAAAAAGAAAAAAATCAAATCAAATTAATAAAAAAACTGCGGCACACATCTCCTGCTGAGCATATCGCCTGCGGCGCACATCTCCTGCTATGTACGTCTCCTGCGGCTCACATCTCCTGCATGCACATCTCCTGCAGCGCACATCTCCTGCAGTGCACACATCCTGCGGCGCACATCTCCTGCGTGCTAATCTCCTGCGTGCACATCTCCTGCGGTGCACATCTCCTGCGGTGCACATCTCCTGCTGCGCACATCTCCTGTGGTGCACATTTCCTGTTGCGCACATCTCCTGCGGTGCATATCTCTTGTGGCGCACATCCTGCGTTGCGAACCCTGCGTTGCACATAAATAAAACAGTTATTTACAAAAAAATTAAAAAATCAAATCAAATTAATAAAAAAACTGCGGCACACATCTCCTGATGTGCATATTGCCTGCGGCGCACATCTCCTGCTATGTACATCTCCTGCGGCTCACATCTCCTGCATGCACATCTCCTGCGGCGCACATCTCCTGCGATGCACATCTCCAGTGGCGCACATCTCCTGCTGCGCATATCGCCTGCGGCGCATATCTCCTGCTATGTACATATCCTGCAGCGCACATTTCCTGTGCACATCTCCTGCAGTGCATATCTCAAGTGGTGCACATCTCCTGCTGCGCACATCTCCTGCGGCGCATATCTCCTGCGTACACATCTCCTGCGGTGCACATCTCCTGCTGCGCACATCTCCTGCGTTGTACATCTCCTGCGGTGCACATCTCCTGCTGCCCACATCTCCGGCGATGCAAATCTCTTGCGGCGCACATCCTGCGGCGCACACCCTTCGTTGCACATAAATGAAACATTTATTTACAAAAAAATTATAATAATGAACTCAAATTAATAAAAAAACTGTGCGCACACATCCTGCGGCGCACATCTCCTGCGTGCCAATCTCCTGCTGCGCACATCTCCTGCGGTGCACATCTCCTGCGGCGCACATCTCCTGCGGTGCACTTCTCCTGCGGCGCACATCTCCTGCTGCACACATCTCCTGCGGTGCACATCTCTTGCGGCGCACATCCTGCGGCGCACACCCTGCGTTGCACATAAATGAAACATTTATTTACAAAAAAATCAAAAAATCAAATCAAATTAATAAAAAAACTGCGGCACACATCTCCTGCTGCGCATATCGCCTGCGGCGCACATCTCCTGCTATGTACATCTCCTGCGGCTCACATCTCCTGCATGCACATCTCCTGCGGCGCACATATCCTGCGATGCACATCTCCAGTGGCGCACATCTCCGGCGGTGCACATCTCTTGCGGCGCGCACCCTGCGGTGCACATAAATGAAACATTTATTTACAAAAAAATAATAATAATTAACTCAAATTAATAAAAAAACTGTGCGCACAAATCCTGCAGCGCACATCTCCTGCGTGCTAATCTCCTGCGTGCACATCTCCTGCGGTGCACATCTCCTGCTGCGCACATCTCCTGTGGTGCACATCTCCTGTTGCGCACATCTCCTGCGGTGCATATCTCTTGCGGCGCACATCCTGCGTTGCGAACTATGCGTTGCACATAAATAAAACAGTTATTTACAAAAAAAGAAAAAAATCAAATCAAATTAATAAAAAAACTGCGGCACACATCTCCTGCTGCGCATATCGCCTGCGGCGCACATCTCCTGCTATGTACGTCTCCTGCGGCTCACATCTCCTGCATGCACATCTCCTGCAGCGCACATCTCCTGCAGTGAATATCCCAAGTGGTGCACATCTCTTGCTGCGCACGTCTCCTGCGGCACACATCTCCTGCTGCGCACATCTCCTGCGGTGCACATCTCCTAATGCGCACATCTCCGGCGGTGCACATCTCTTGCGGCGCACACCCTGCGGTGCACATAAATGAAACATTTATTTACAAAAAAATATTATTAAATCAAATTAATAAAAAAAACGTGTGCACACACCCTGCTGCGCACATCTCCTGCGGCGCACATCTCCTGTGGCGCACATCTCTTGCGGCGCACATCTCTTGCGGTGCACATCTCCTGCGGCGCACATCTCCTGTGGCGCACATCTCTTGCGGCGCACATCTCTTGCGGCGCACATCTCTTGCGGTGCACATCTCCTGCTGCGCACATCTCCTGCGGTCCACATCTCCTGCTGCGCACATCTCCTGCAGTGCACATCTCCTGCTGCGCACATCTCCTGTGGTGCACATCTCTTGCGGCGCACATCCTGCGGCGCACACCCTGCGTTGCACATAAATGAAACATTTATTTACAAAAAAATTATAATAATTAACTCAAATTAATAACAAAACTGTGCGCACACATCCTGCGGCGCAAATCTCCTGCTGCGCACATCTCCTGTGTTGCAAAACATGCGATGCACATAAATAAAATAATAAAAAAACTTTGCGCACACATCCTGCGGCGCACATCTCCTGCGTGCATATCTCCTGCGGTGCACATCTCCAGTGGCGCACATCTCCTGCTACGAAAATCTCCTGCGGTGAAAATCCTGCATCGCACACCCTGCAGTGCACATAAATGAAACATTTATTTACAAAAAATAATAATAATTAACTCAAATTCATAAAAAAAATGTGCGCACACATCCTGCGGTGCACATCTCCTGCTGCGCACATCTCCTGCGTGCACATCTCTTGCGCCGCACATCTCCTGCGGCGCACATCTCTTGCTGCGCACATCTGCTGCGGTGCACATCTCTTGCGGCGCACATCCTGCGGCGCACACCCTGCGTTGCACATAAATGAAACATTTATTTACAAAAAAATCAAAAAATCAAATCAAATTAATAAAAAAACTGCGGCACACATCTCCTGCTGCGCATATCTCCTGCGGCGCACATCTCCTGCTATGTACATCTCCAGTTGCGCACATCTCCGGCGGTGCACATCTCTTGCGGCGCGCACCCTGCGGTGCACATAAATGAAACATTTATTTACAAAAAAATAATAATTAACTCAAATTAATAAAAAAACTGTGCGCACAAATCCTGCAGCGCACATCTCCTGTGGTGCACATCTCCTGTTGCGCACATCTCCTGCGGTGCACATCTCCTGCGGTGCACATCTCCTGCTGCGCACATCTCCTGTGGTGCACATCTCCTGTTGCGCACATCTCCTGCGGTGCATATCTCTTGCGGCGCACATCCTGCGTTGCGAACTATGCGTTGCACATAAATAAAACAGTTATTTACAAAAAAAGAAAAAAATCAAATCAAATTAATAAAAAAACTGCGGCACACATCTCCTGCTGCTCATATCGCCTGCGGGGCACATCTCCTGCTATGTACGTCTCCTGCGGCTCACATCTCCTGCATGCACATCTCCTGTAGCGCACATCTCCTGCAGTGAATATCCCAAGTGGTGCACATCTCCTGCTGCGCACGTCTCCTGCGGCACACATCTCCTGCTGCGCACATCTCCTGCGGTGCACATCTCCTAATGCGCACATCTCCGGCGGTGCACATCTCTTGCGGCGCACACCCTGCGGTGCACATAAATGAAACATTTATTCACAAAAAAATATTATTAAATCAAATTAATAAAAAAAACGTGTGCACACACCCTGCTGCGCACATCTCCTAAGTGCACATCTCCTGCGTGCACATCTCCTGCGGCGCATATCTCCTGTGTACACATCTCCTGCGGTGCACATCTCCTGCTGCGCACATCTCCTGCGGTGGACATCTCCTGTGGTGCACATATCCTGCTATGTACATCTCCTAAGTGCTCATCTCCTGCTATGTAAATCTCCTGCGGCGCACATCTCCTGCGGCGCACATCTTCTGCGTGCACATCTCCTGCGGTGCACATCTCCTGCTGCGCACATCTCCTGCGGTGCAGATCTCCTGCGGTGCACATCTCCTGCTGCGCACATCTCCTGCGGTGCAGATCTCCTGCGGTGCACATATCCTGCTATGTACATCTCCTAAGTGCTCATCTCCTGCTATGTAAATCTCCTGCGGCGCACATCTCCTGCGGCGCACATCTTCTGCGTGCACATCTCCTGCGGTGCACATCTCCTGCTGCGCACATCTCCTGCGGTGCAGATCTCCTGCGGTGCACATCTCCTGCTGCGCACATCTCCTGCTGTGCAGATCTCCTGCGGTGCACATCTCCTGCTGCGCAAATCTCCTGCAGTGCACGTTTCCTGCGTGCACATCTCCTGCTATGTACATCTCCTGCGGCGCAAATGTCCTGCGTGCACATCTCCTGCGGTGCACATCTCCAGTGGCGCACATCTCCTGCTGCGCAAATCTCCTGCGGTGTACATCCTGCGTCGCACACCCTGCGGTGCACATAAATGAAACATTTATTTACAAAAATATATTATTAAATCAAACAAATAAAAAAAACGTGTGCACACACCCTGCTGCGCACATCTCCTGAGGCGCACATCTCATGCTGCGCACATCTCCTGCGGCGCACATCTCCTGCTATGTACATCTCCTGCTGCGCATATCGCCTGCGGCGCACATCTCCTGCTATGTACATCTCCTGCGGCGCACATCTCCTGCGTGCACATCTCCTGCTATGTACATCTCCTGCGGCGCACATCTCCTGCGTGCACATCTCCTGTGGTGCACATCTCCAGTGGCGCACATCTCCTGCTGCGCAAATCTCCTGCGGTGTACATCCTGCGTCGCACACCCTGCGGTGCAAATAAATTAAACATTTATTTACAAAAAATAATAATAATTAACTCAAATTCCTAAAAAAACTGTGCGCACACATCCTGTTGCACACATCTCCTGCGGCACTCATCTCCTTCGTGCATATCTCCTGCGGTGCACATCTCCAGTGGCGCACATCTCCTGCTACACAAATCTCCTGCGGTGAAAATCCTGCATCGCACACCCTTCGGTGCACATAAATGAAACATTTATTTACAAAAAAATATTATTAAATCAAATTAATAAAAAAAACGTGTGCACACACCCTGCTGCGCACATCTCCTGAGGCGCACATCTCCTGCGTGCACATATCCTGCGTTGCACATCTCCTGCGTGCACATCTCCTGCGGCGCACATCTCCTGCGGTGCACATCTCCGGTGGCACATATCGCCTGCGGCGCACATCTCCTGCTATGTACATCTCCTGCGGCGCACATCTCCTGCGTGCACATCTCCTGCTATGTACATCTCCTGCGGCGCACATCTCCTGCGTGCACATCTCCTGCGGTGCACATCTCCAGTGGCGCACATCTCCTGCTGCGCAAATCTCCTGCGGTGTACATCCTGCGTCGCACACCCTGCGGTGCAAATAAATTAAACATTTATTTACAAAAAATAATAATAATTAACTCAAATTCCTAAAAAAACTGTGCGCACACATCCTGCATTGCACATCTCCTGCTTGCACATCTCCTGCGGCGCATATCTCCTGTGTACACATCTCCTGCGGTGCACATCTCCTGCTGCGCACATCTCCTGCGGTGCAGATCTCCTGCGGTGCACATCTCCTGCTGCGCACATCTCCTGCGGTGGACATCTCCTGTGGTGCACATATCCTGCTATGTACATCTCCTAAGTGCTCATCTCCTGCTATGTAAATCTCCTGCGGCGCACATCTCCTGCGGCGCACATCTTCTGCGTCCACATCTCCTGCGGTGCACATCTCCAGTGGCGCACATCTCCTGCTGCGCAAATCTCCTGAGGTGCACATAAATGAAACATTTATTTACAAAAAATAATAATAATTAACTCAAATTCCTAAAAAAACTGTGCGTACACATCTCCTGCATTGCACATCTCCTGCTTGCACATCTCTTGCGGCGCACATCTCCTGCTATGTCTATCTCCTGCGGCGCACATCTCCTGCTATGTACATCTCCTGCTGCGCATATCGCCTGCGGCGCACATCTCCTGCGGTGCACATCTCCGATGGCGCACATCTCCTGCGTGCACATCTCCTGCGGCGCACATCTCCTGCAGCGCACATCTCCTGCTGCGCACATCTCCTGCGGTGCACATCTCCTGCTGCGCAAATCTCCTGCAGTGCACGTCTCCTGCGGTGCACATCTCCGATGGCGCACATCTCCTGAGTGCACATCTCCTGCGGCGCACATCTCCTGCAGCGCACATCTCCTAAGTGCACATCTCCTGCGTACACATCTCTTGCGGTGCACATCTCCAGTGGCGCACATCTCCTGCTGCGGAAATCTCCTGCGGTGAACATCCTGCGTCGCACACCCTGCGGTGCACATAAATGAAACATTTATTCACAAAAAATAATAATAATTAACTCAAATTCCTAAAAAAACTGTGCGCACACATCCTGTGGCGCACATCTCCTGCGGCACTCATCTCCTGCGGCGCATATCTCCTGTGTACACATCTCCTGCTGTGCACATCTCCTGCTGCGCACATCTCCTGCGGTGGACATCTCCTGCTATGCACATCTCCTGCTATGCACATCTCCTGCTGCGCATATCGCCTGCGGCGCACATCTCCTGCGGTGCACATCTCCGATGGCGCACATCTCCTGCGTGCACATCTCCTGCGGCGCACATCTCCTGCAGCGCACATCTCCTAAGTGCACATCTCCTGCGTGCACATCTCTTGCGGTGCACATCTCCAGTGGCGCACATCTCCTGCTGCGGAAATCTCCTGCGGTGTACATCCTGCGTCGCACACCCTGCGGTGCACATAAATGAAACATTTATTCACAAAAAATAATAATAATTAACTCAAATTCCTAAAAAACTGTGCGCACACATCCTGCAGCGCACATCTCCTGCTATGTACATCTCCTGCGGCGCACATCTCCTGCGTGCACATCTCCTGCGTGCACATCTCCTGCTATGTACATCTCCTGCTGCGCATATCGCCTGCGGCGCACATCTCCTGCTATGTACATCTCCTGCGGCGCACATCTCCTGCAGCGCACGTCTCCTGCGGTGCACATCTCCTAATGCGCACATCTCCGGCAGTGCACATCTCTTACGGCGCACACCCTGCGGTGCACATAAATGAAACATTTATTTACAAAAAAATATTATTAAATCAAATTAATAAAAAAAACGTGTGCGCAAACCCTGCTGCGCACATCTCCTGAGGCGCACATCTCCTGCTGCGCACATATCCTGCGTTGCACATCTCCTGCGTGCACATCTCCTGCGGCGCACATCTCCTGCGGTGCACATCTCCGGTGGCGCATATCGCCTGCGGCGCACATCTCCTGCTATGTACATCTCCTGCGGCGCACATCTCCTGCGTGCACATCTCCTGCTATGTACATCTCCTGCGGCGCACATCTCCTGCGTGCACATCTCCTGTGTTGCAAATCTCCAGTGGCGCACATCTCCTGCTGCGCAAATCTCCTGCGGTGTACATCCTGCGTCGCACACCCTGCGGTGCAAATAAATTAAACATTTATTTACAAAAAATAATAATAATTAACTCAAATTCCTAAAAAAACTGTGCGCACACATCCTGCATTGCACATCTCCTGCTTGCACATCTCTTGCGGCGCACATCTCCTGCTATGTATATCTCCTGCGGCGCACATCTCCTGCCATGTACATCTCCTGCTGCGCATATCGCCTGCGGCGCACATCTCCTGCGGTGCACATCTCCGATGGCGCACATCTCCTGCGTGCACATCTCCTGCGGCGCACATCTCCTGCAGCGCACATCTCCTAAGTGCACATCTCCTGCGTGCACATCTCTTGCGGTGCACATCTCCAGTGGCGCAGATCTCCTGCTGCGGAAATCTCATGCGGTGAACATCCTGCGTCGCACACCCTGCGGTGCACATAAATGAAACATTTATTTACAAAAAATAATAATAATTAACTCAAATTCCTAAAAAAACTGTGCGCACACATCCTGTGGCACACATCTCCTGCGGCACTCATCTCCTGCGGCGCACATCTCCTGCGGTGCACGTCTCTTGCGGCGCACACCCTGCGGTGTACATAAATGAAACATTTATTTACAAAAAAATATTATTAAATCAAATTAATAAAAAAAACGTGTGCACACACCCTGCTGCGCACATCTCCTGCGGCGCACATCTCCTGTGGCGCACATCTCTTGCGGCGCACATCTCTTGCGGTGCACATCTCCTGCTGCGCACATCTCCTGCGGTGCACATCTCCTGCTGCGCACATCTCCTGCGGTGCACATCTCCTGCTGCGCACATCTCCTGCGTGCACATCTCTTGCGGCGCACCTCCTGCGGCGCACACCCTGCGTTGCACATAAATGAAACATTTATTTACAAAAAAATCAAAAAATCAAATCAAATTAATAAAAAAACTGCGGCACACATCTCCTGCTGCGCATATCTCCTGCGGCGCACATCTCCTGCTATGTACATCTCCAGTGGCGCACATCTCCGGCGGTGCACATCTCTTGCGGCGCGCACCCTGCGGTGCACATAAATGAAACATTTATTTACAAAAAAATAATAATTAACTCAAATTAATAAAAAAACTGTGCGCACAAATCCTGCAGCGCACATCTCCTGTGGTGCACATCTCCTGTTGCGCACATCTCCTGCGGTGCACATCTCCTGCGGTGCACATCTCCTGCTGCGCACATCTCCTGTGGTGCACATCTCCTGTTGCGCACATCTCCTGCGGTGCATATCTCTTGCGGCGCACATCCTGCGTTGCGAACTATGCGTTGCACATAAATAAAAAAGTTATTTACAAAAAAAGAAAAAAATCAAATCAAATTAATAAAAAAACTGCGGCACACATCTCCTGCTGCGCATATCGCCTGCGGCGCACATCTCCTGCTATGTACGTCTCCTGCGGCTCACATCTCCTGCATGCACATCTCCTGCAGCGCACATCTCCTGCAGTGAATATCCCAAGTGGTGCACATCTCCTGCTGCGCACGTCTCCTGCGGCACACATCTCCTGCGGTGCACATCTCCTGCGGTGCACATCTCCTAATGCGCACATCTCCGGCGGTGCACATCTCTTGCGGCGCACACCCTGCGGTGCGCATAAATGAAACATTTATTTACAAAAAAATATTATTAAATCAAATTAATAAAAAAAACGTGTGCACACACCCTGCTGCGCACATCTCCTAAGTGCACATCTCCTGCGTGCACATCTCTTGCGGTGCACATCTCCAGTGGCGCACATCTCCTGCTGCGGAAATCTCCTGCGGTGAACATCCTGCGTCGCACACCCTGCGGTGCACATAAATGAAACATTTATTCACAAAAAATAATAATAATTAACTCAAATTCCTAAAAAAACTGTGCGCACACATCCTGTGGCGCACATCTCCTGCGGCACTCATCTCCTGCGGCGCATATCTCCTGTGTACACATCTCCTGCTGTGCACATCTCCTGCTGCGCACATCTCCTGCGGTGGACATCTCCTGCGGCGCACATCTCCTGCTATGCACATCTCCTGCTGCGCATATCGCCTGCGGCGCACATCTCCTGCGGTGCACATCTCCGATGGCGCACATCTCCTGCGTGCACATCTCCTGCGGCGCACATCTCCTGCAGCGCACATCTCCTAAGTGCACATCTCCTGCGTGCACATCTCTTGCGGTGCACATCTCCAGTGGCGCACATCTCCTGCTGCGGAAATCTCCTGCGGTGAACATCCTGCGTCGCACACCCTGCGGTGCACATAAATGAAACATTTATTCACAAAAAATAATAATAATTAACTCAAATTCCTAAAAAACTGTGCGCACACATCCTGCAGCGCACATCTCCTGCTATGTACATCTCCTGCGGCGCACATCTCCTGCGTGCACATCTCCTGCGTGCACATCTCCTGCTATGTACATCTCCTGCTGCGCATATCGCCTGCGGCGCACATCTCCTGCTATGTACATCTCCTGCGGCGCACATCTCCTGCAGCGCACGTCTCCTGCGGTGCACATCTCCTAATGCGCACATCTCCGGCAGTGCACATCTCTTACGGCGCACACCCTGCGGTGCACATAAATGAAACATTTATTTACAAAAAAATATTATTAAATCAAATTAATAAAAAAAACGTGTGCGCAAACCCTGCTGCGCACATCTCCTGAGGCGCACATCTCCTGCTGCGCACATATCCTGCGTTGCACATCTCCTGCGTGCACATCTCCTGCGGCGCACATCTCCTGCGGTGCACATCTCCGGTGGCGCATATCGCCTGCGGCGCACATCTCTTGCTATGTACATCTCCTGCGGCGCACATCTCCTGCGTGCACATCTCCTGCTATGTACATCTCCTGCGGCGCACATCTCCTGCGTGCACATCTCCTGTGTTGCAAATCTCCAGTGGCGCACATCTCCTGCTGCGCAAATCTCCTGCGGTGTACATCCTGCGTCGCACACCCTGCGGTGCAAATAAATTAAACATTTATTTACAAAAAATAATAATAATTAACTCAAATTCCTAAAAAAACTGTGCGCACACATCCTGCATTGCACATCTCCTGCTTGCACATCTCTTGCGGCGCACATCTCCTGCTATGTATATCTCCTGCGGCGCACATCTCCTGCTATGTACATCTCCTGCTGCGCATATCGCCTGCGGCGCACATCTCCTGCGGTGCACATCTCCGATGGCGCACATCTCCTGCGTGCACATCTCCTGCGGCGCACATCTCCTGCAGCGCACATCTCCTAAGTGCACATCTCCTGCGTGCACATCTCTTGCGGTGCACATCTCCAGTGGCGCAGATCTCCTGCTGCGGAAATCTCCTGCGGTGAACATCCTGCGTCGCACACCCTGCGGTGCACATAAATGAAACATTTATTTACAAAAAATAATAATAATTAACTCAAATTCCTAAAAAAACTGTGCGCACACATCCTGTGGCACACATCTCCTGCGGCACTCATCTCCTGCGGCGCACATCTCCTGCGGTGCACGTCTCTTGCGGCGCACATCTCCTGCGTGCACATCTCTTGCGGCGCACCTCCTGCGGCGCACACCCTAAATTGCACATAAATGAAACATTTATTTACAAAAAAATCAAAAAATCAAATCAAATTAATAAAAAAACTGCGGCACACATCTCCTGCTGCGCATATCTCCTGCGGCGCACATCTCCTGCTATGTACATCTCCAGTGGCGCACATCTCCGGCGGTGCACATCTCTTGCGGCGCGCACCCTGCGGTGCACATAAATGAAACATTTATTTACAAAAAAATAATAATTAACTCAAATTAATAAAAAAACTGTGCGCACAAATCCTGCAGCGCACATCTCCTGTGGTGCACATCTCCTGTTGCGCACATCTCCTGCGGTGCACATCTCCTGCGGTGCACATCTCCTGCTGCGCACATCTCCTGTGGTGCACATCTCCTGTTGCGCACATCTCCTGCGGTGCATATCTCTTGCGGCGCACATCCTGCGTTGCGAACTATGCGTTGCACATAAATAAAACAGTTATTTACAAAAAAAGAAAAAAATCAAATCAAATTAATAAAAAAACTGCGGCACACATCTCCTGCTGCGCATATCGCCTGCGGCGCACATCTCCTGCTATGTACGTCTCCTGCGGCTCACATCTCCTGCATGCACATCTCCTGCAGCGCACATCTCCTGCAGTGAATATCCCAAGTGGTGCACATCTCCTGCTGCGCACGTCTCCTGCGGCACACATCTCCTGCTAAGCACATCTCCTGCGGTGCACATCTCCTAATGCGCACATCTCCGGCGGTGCACATCTCTTGCGGCGCACACCCTGCGGTGCGCATAAATGAAACATTTATTTACAAAAAAATATTATTAAATCAAATTAATAAAAAAAACGTGTGCACACACCCTGCTGCGCACATCTCCTAAGTGCACATCTCCTGCGTGCACATCTCTTGCGGTGCACATCTCCAGTGGCGCACATCTCCTGCTGCGGAAATCTCCTGCGGTGAACATCCTGCGTCGCACACCTTGCGGTGCACATAAATGAAACATTTATTTACAAAAAATAATAATAATTAACTCAAATTCCTAAAAAAACTGTGCGCACACATCCTGTGGCGCACATCTCCTGCGGCGCATATCTCCTGTGTACACATCTCCTGCGGTGCACATCTCCTGCTGCGCACATCTCCTGCGGTGGACATCTCCTGTGGTGCACATATCCTGCTATGTACATCTCCTAAGTGCTCATCTCCTGCTATGTAAATCTCCTGCGGCGCACATCTCCTGCGGCGCACATCTTCTGCGTGCACATCTCCTGCGGTGAACATCTCCTGCTGCGCACATCTCCTGCGGTGCAGATCTCCTGCGGTGCACATCTCCTGCTGCGCACATCTCCTGCGGTGCAGATCTCCTGCGGTGCACATATCCTGCTATGTACATCTCCTAAGTGCTCATCTCCTGCTATGTAAATCTCCTGCGGCGCACATCTCCTGCGGCGCACATCTTCTGCGTGCACATCTCCTGCGGTGCACATCTCCTGCTGCGCACATCTCCTGCGGTGCAGATCTCCCGCGGTGCACATCTCCTGCTGCGCACATCTCCTGCTGTGCAGATCTCCTGCGGTGCACATCTCCTGCTGCGCAAATCTCCTGCAGTGCACGTTTCCTGCGTGCACATCTCCTGCTTGCACATCTCCTGCGGCGCATATCTCCTGTGTACACATCTCCTGCGGTGCACATCTCCTGCTGCGCACATCTCCTGCGGTGGACATCTCCTGTGGTGCACATATCCTGCTATGTACATCTCCTAAGTGCTCATCTCCTGCTATGTAAATCTCCTGCGGCGCACATCTCCTGCGGCGCACATCTTCTGCGTGCACATCTCCTGCGGTGCACATCTCCAGTGGCGCACATCTCCTGCTGCGCAAATCTCCTGAGGTGCACATAAATGAAACATTTATTTACAAAAAATAATAATAATTAACTCAAATTCCTAAAAAAACTGTGCGTACACATCTCCTGCATTGCACATCTCCTGCTTGCACATCTCTTGCGGCGCACATCTCCTGCTATGTCTATCTCCTGCGGCGCACATCTCCTGCTATGTACATCTCCTGCTGCGCATATCGCCTGCGGCGCACATCTCCTGCAGTGCACATCTCCTGCTGCGCACATCTCCTGCGGTGCACATCTCCTGCTGCGCAAATCTCCTGCAGTGCACGTCTCCTGCGGTGCACATCTCCGATGGCGCACATCTCCTGAGTGCACATCTCCTGCGGCGCACATCTCCTGCAGCGCACATCTCCTAAGTGCACATCTCCTGCGTACACATCTCTTGCGGTGCACATCTCCAGTGGCGCACATCTCCTGCTGCGGAAATCTCCTGCGGTGAACATCCTGCGTCGCACACCCTGCGGTGCACATAAATGAAACATTTATTCACAAAAAATAATAATAATTAACTCAAATTCCTAAAAAAACTGTGCGCACACATCCTGTGGCGCACATCTCCTGCGGCACTCATCTCCTGCGGCGCATATCTCCTGTGTACACATCTCCTGCTGTGCACATCTCCTGCTGCGCACATCTCCTGCGGCGCACATCTCCTGCTATGTACATCTCCTGCTGCGCATATCGCCTGCGGCGCACATCTCCTGCGGTGCACATCTCCGATGGCGCACATCTCCTGCGTGCACATCTCCTGCGGCGCACATCTCCTGCAGCGCACATCTCCTAAGTGCACATCTCCTGCGTGCACATCTCTTGCGGTGCACATCTCCAGTGGCGCACATCTCCTGCTGCGGAAATCTCCTGCGGTGAACATCCTGCGTCGCACACCCTGCGGTGCACATAAATGAAACATTTATTCACAAAAAATAATAATAATTAACTCAAATTCCTAAAAAACTGTGCGCACACATCCTGCAGCGCACATCTCCTGCTATGTACATCTCCTGCGGCGCACATCTCCTGCGTGCACATCTCCTGCGTGCACATCTCCTGCTATGTACATCTCCTGCTGCGCATATCGCCTGCGGCGCACATCTCCTGCTATGTACATCTCCTGCGGCGCACATCTCCTGCAGCGCACGTCTCCTGCGGTGCACATCTCCTAATGCGCACATCTCCGGCAGTGCACATGTCTTACGGCGCACACCCTGCGGTGCACATAAATGAAACATTTATTTACAAAAAAATATTATTAAATCAAATTAATAAAAAAAACGTGTGCACAAACCCTGCTGCGCACATCTCCTGAGGCGCACATCTCCTGCTGCGCACATATCCTGCGTTGCACATCTCCTGCGTGCACATCTCCTGCGGCGCACATCTCCTGCGGTGCACATCTCCGGTGGCGCATATCGCCTGCGGCGCACATCTCCTGCTATGTACATCTCCTGCGGCGCACATCTCCTGCGTGCACATCTCCTGCTATGTACATCTCCTGCGGTGCACATCTCCTGCGTGCACATCTCCTGTGGTGCAAATCTCCAGTGGCGCACATCTCCTGCTGCGCAAATCTCCTGCGGTGTACATCCTGCGTCGCACACCCTGCGGTGCAAATAAATTAAACATTTATTTACAAAAAATAATAATAATTAACTCAAATTCCTAAAAAAACTGTGCGCACACATCCTGCATTGCACATCTCCTGCTTGCACATCTCTTGCGGCGCACATCTCCTGCTATGTATATCTCCTGCGGCGCACATCTCCTGCTATGTACATCTCCTGCTGCGCATATCGCCTGCGGCGCACATCTCCTGCGGTGCACATCTCCGATGGCGCACATCTCCTGCGTGCACATCTCCTGCGGCGCACATCTCCTGCAGCGCACATTTCCTAAGTGCACATATCCTGCGTGCACATCTCTTGCGGTGCACATCTCCAGTGGCGCAGATCTCCTGCTGCGGAAATCTCCTGCGGTGAACATCCTGCGTCGCACACCCTGCGGTGCACATAAATGAAACATTTATTTACAAAAAATAATAATAATTAACTCAAATTCCTAAAAAAACTGTGCGCACACATCCTGTGGCACACATCTCCTGCGGCACTCATCTCCTGCGGCGCACATCTCCTGCGGTGCACGTCTCCTGCGGTGCACATCTCCTAATGCGCACATCTCCGGCAGTGCACATCTCTTACGGCGCACACCCTGCGGTGCACATAAATGAAACATTTATTTACAAAAAAATATTATTAAATCAAATTAATAAAAAAAACGTGTGCACACACCCTGCTGCGCACATCTCCTGAGGCGCACATCTCCTGCTGCGCACATCTCCTGCGTGCACATATCCTGCGTTACACATCTCCTGCGTGCACATCTCCTGCGGCGCACATCTCCTGCGTTGCACATCTCCGGTGGCGCATATCGCCTGCGGCGGACATCTCCTGCTATGTACATCTCCTGCGGCGCACATCTCCTGCGGTGCACTTTTCCTGCTATGTACATCTCCTAAGTGCTCATCTCCTGCTATGTAAATCTCCTGCGGCGCACATCTCCTGCGGCGCACATCTTCTGCGTGCACATCTCCTGCGGTGCACATCTCCAGTGGCGCACATCTCCTGCTGCGCAAATCTCCTGAGGTGCACATAAATGAAACATTTATTTACAAAAAATAATAATAATTAACTCAAATTCCTAAAAAAACTGTGCGTACACATCTCCTGCAGTGCACATCTCCTGCTGCGCACATCTCCTGCGGTGCAGATCTCCTGCGGTGCACATCTCCTGCTGCGCAAATCTCCTGCAGTGCACGTCTCCTGCGTTCACATCTCCTGCTATGTACATCTCCTGCGGCGCAAATGTCCTGCGTGCACATCTCCTGCGGTGCACATCTCCAGTGGCGCACATCTCCTGCTGCGCAAATCTCCTGCGGTGTACATCCTGCGTCGCACACCCTGCGGTGCAAATAAATTAAACATTTATTTACAAAAAATAATAATAATTAACTCAAATTCCTAAAAAAACTGTGCGCACACATCCTGCATTGCACATCTCCTGCTTGCACATCTCTTGCGGCGCACATCTCCTGCTATGTATATCTCCTGCGGCGCACATCTCCTGCTATGTACATCTCCTGCTGCGCATATCGCCTGCGGCGCACATCTCCTGCGGTGCACATCTCCGATGGCGCACATCTCCTGCGTGCACATCTCCTGCGGCGCACATCTCCTGCAGCGCACATCTCCTAAGTGCACATCTCCTGCGTGCACATCTCTTGCGGTGCACATCTCCAGTGGCGCACATCTCCTGCTGCGGAAATCTCCTGCGGTGAACATCCTTACTATCCAAAATAGTAATAATTAACTCAAATTCCTAAAAAAACTGTGCGCACACATCCTGTGGCGAACATCTCCTGCGGCACTCATCTCCTGCGGCGCATATCTCCTGTGTACACATCTCCTGCTGTGCACATCTCCTGCTGCGCACATCTCCTGCGGTGGACATCTCCTGCGGTGCACATATCCTGCTATGTACATCTCCTGCGTGCTTATCTCCTGCTATGTAAATCTCCTGCGGCGCACATCTCCTGCGTGCACATCTCCTGCGTGCACATCTCCTGTGGTGCACATCTCCAGTGGCGCACATCTCCTGCTGCGCAAATCTCCTGAGGTGCACATGAATGAAACATTTATTTACAAAAAATAATAATAATTAACTCAAATTCCTAAAAAAACTGTGCGTACACATCTCCTGCAGTGCACATCTCCTGCTGCGCACATCTCCTGCGGTGCAGATCTCCTGCGGTGCACATCTCCTGCTGCGCAAATCTCCTGCAGTGCACGTCTCCTGCGTTCACATCTCCTGCTATGTACATCTCCTGCGGCGCAAATGTCCTGCGTGCACATCTCCTGCGGTGCACATCTCCAGTGGCGCACATCTCCTGCTGCGCAAATCTCCTGCGGTGTACATCCTGCGTCGCACACCCTGCGGTGCAAATAAATTAAACATTTATTTACAAAAAATAATAATAATTAACTCAAATTCCTAAAAAAACTGTGCGCACACATCCTGCATTGCACATCTCCTGCTTGCACATCTCTTGCGGCGCACATCTCCTGCTATGTACATCTCCTGCTGCGCATATCGCCTGCGGCGCACATCTCCTGCGGTGCACATCTCCGATGGCGCACATCTCCTGCGTGCACATCTCCTGCGGCGCACATCTCCTGCAGCGCACATCTCCTAAGTGCACATCTCCTGCGTGCACATCTCTTGCGGTGCACATCTCCAGTGGCGCACATCTCCTGCTGCGGAAATCTCCTGCGGTGAACATCCTGCGTCGCACACTCTGCGGTGCACATAAATGAAACATTTATTCACAAAAAATAATAATAATTAACTCAAATTCCTAAAAAAACTGTGCGCACACATCCTGTGGCGCACATCTCCTGCGTGCTAATCTCCTGCGTGCACATCTCCTGCGGTGCACATCTCCTGCGGCGCACATCTCCTGCGGTGCACATCTCCTGCTGCGCACATCTCCTGTGGTGCATATCTCCTGTTGCGCACATCTCCTGCGGTGCATATCTCTTGCAGCGCACATCCTGCGTTGCGAACTATGCGTTGCACATAAATAAAACAGTTATTTACAAAAAAAATAAAAAATCAAATCAAATTAATAAAAAAACTGCGGCACACATCTCCTGCTGCGCATATCGCCTGCTGCGCACATCTCCTGCTATGTACGTCTCCTGCGGCTCACATCTCCTGCATGCACATCTCCTGCAGCGCACATCTCCTGCTTGCACATCTCTTGCGGCGCACATCTCCTGCTATGTACATCTCCTGCTGCGCATATCGCCTGCGGCGCACATCTCCTGCGGTGCACATCTCCGATGGCGCACATCTCCTGCGTGCACATCTCCTGCGGCGCACATCTCCTGCAGCGCACATCTCCTAAGTGCACATCTCCTGCGTGCACATCTCTTGCGGTGCACATCTCCAGTGGCGCACATCTCCTGCTGCGGAAATCTCCTGCGGTGAACATCCTGCGTCGCACACTCTGCGGTGCACATAAATGAAACATTTATTCACAAAAAATAATAATAATTAACTCAAATTCCTAAAAAAACTGTGCGCACACATCCTGTGGCGCACATCTCCTGCGTGCTAATCTCCTGCGTGCACATCTCCTGCGGTGCACATCTCCTGCGGCGCACATCTCCTGCGGTGCACATCTCCTGCTGCGCACATCTCCTGTGGTGCATATCTCCTGTTGCGCACATCTCCTGCGGTGCATATCTCTTGCGGCGCACATCCTGCGTTGCGAACTATGCGTTGCACATAAATAAAACAGTTATTTACAAAAAAAGAAAAAAGAAAATCAAATTAATAAAAAAACTGCGGCACACATCTCCTGCTGCGCATATCGCCTGCTGCGCACATCTCCTGCTATGTACGTCTCCTGCGGCTCACATCTCCTGCATGCACATCTCCTGCAGCGCACATCTCCTGCAGTGAATATCCCAAGTGGTGCACATCTCCTAATGCGCACGTCTCCTGCGGCACACATCTCCTGCTGCGCACATCTCCTGCGGTGCACATCTCCTAATGCGCACATCTCCGGCGGTGCACATCTCTTGCGGCGCACACCCTGCGGTGCACATAAATGAAACATTTATTTACAAAAAAATATTATTAAATCAAGTTAATAAAAAAAACGTGTGCACACACCCTGCTGCGCACATCTCCTGCGGCGCACATCTCCTGCTGCGCACATCTCCTGCGGTGCACATCTCCTGCTGCGCACATCTCCTGCGGTGCACATCTCCTGCTGCGCACATCTCCTGCGTACAAATCTCCTGCGGTGCACATCTCCTGCTGCGCACATCTCCTGCGGTGTACATCTCCTGCGGTGCACATCTCCTGCAGTGCACACATCCTGCGGCGCACATCTCCTGCGGCGCTAATCTCCTGCGTGCTAATCTCCTGCGTGCACATCTCCTGCGGTGCACATCTCCTGCGGCGCACATCTCCTGCGGTGCACATCTCCTGCTGCGCACATCTCCTGTGGTGCACATTTCCTGTTGCGCACATCTCCTGCGGTGCATATCTCTTGTGGCGCACATCCTGCGTTGCGAACCCTGCGTTGCACATAAATAAAACAGTTATTTACAAAAAAATTAAAAAATCAAATCAAATTAATAAAAAAACTGTGCGCACAAATCCTGCTGCGCATATCGCCTGCGGCGCACATCTCCTGCGGTGCACATCTCCGATGGCGCACATCTCCTGCGTGCACATCTCCTGCGGCGCACATCTCCTGCAGCGCACATCTCCTGCTGCGCACATCTCCTGCGGTGCACATCTCCTGCTGCGCAAATCTCCTGCAGTGCACGTCTCCTGCGGTGCACATCTCCGATGGCGCACATCTCCTGAGTGCACATCTCCTGCGGCGCACATCTCCTGCAGCGCACATCTCCTAAGTGCACATCTCCTGCGTACACATCTCTTGCGGTGCACATCTCCAGTGGCGCACATCTCCTGCTGCGGAAATCTCCTGCGGTGAACATCCTGCGTCGCACACCCTGCGGTGCACATAAATGAAACATTTATTCACAAAAAATAATAATAATTAACTCAAATTCCTAAAAAAACTGTGCGCACACATCCTGTGGCGCACATCTCCTGCGGCACTCATCTCCTGCGGCGCATATCTCCTGTGTACACATCTCCTGCTGTGCACATCTCCTGCTGCGCACATCTCCTGCGGTGGACATCTCCTGCGGCGCACATCTCCTGCTATGCACATCTCCTGCTGCGCATATCGCCTGCGGCGCACATCTCCTGCGGTGCACATCTCCGATGGCGCACATCTCCTGCGTGCACATCTCCTGCGGCGCACATCTCCTGCAGCGCACATCTCCTAAGTGCACATCTCCTGCGTGCACATCTCTTGCGGTGCACATCTCCAGTGGCGCACATCTCCTGCTGCGGAAATCTCCTGCGGTGAACATCCTGCGTCGCACACCCTGCGGTGCACATAAATGAAACATTTATTCACAAAAAATAATAATAATTAACTCAAATTCCTAAAAAACTGTGCGCACACATCCTGCAGCGCACATCTCCTGCTATGTACATCTCCTGCGGCGCACATCTCCTGCGTGCACATCTCCTGCTATGTACATCTCCTGCTGCGCATATCGCCTGCGGCGCACATCTCCTGCTATGTACATCTCCTGCGGCGCACATCTCCTGCAGCGCACGTCTCCTGCGGTGCACATCTCCTAATGCGCACATCTCCGGCAGTGCACATCTCTTACGGCGCACACCCTGCGGTGCACATAAATGAAACATTTATTTACAAAAAAATATTATTAAATCAAATTAATAAAAAAAACGTGTGCGCAAACCCTGCTGCGCACATCTCCTGAGGCGCACATCTCCTGCTGCGCACATATCCTGCGTTGCACATCTCCTGCGTGCACATCTCCTGCGGCGCACATCTCCTGCGGTGCACATCTCCGGTGGCGCATATCGCCTGCGGCGCACATCTCCTGCTATGTACATCTCCTGCGGCGCACATCTCCTGCGTGCACATCTCCTGCTATGTACATCTCCTGCAGCGCACATTTCCTGTGCACATCTCCTGCAGTGCATATCTCAAGTGGTGCACATCTCCTGCTGCGCACATCTCCTGCGGCGCATATCTCCTGCGTACACATCTCCTGCGGTGCACATCTCCTGCTGCGCACATCTCCTGCGTTGTACATAAATGAAACATTTATTTACAAAAAAATTATAATAATGAACTCAAATTAATAAAAAAACTGTGCGCACACATCCTGCGGCGCACATCTCCTGCGTGCCAATCTCCTGCTGCGCACATCTCCTGCGGTGCACATCTCCTGCGGCGCACATCTCCTGCGGTGCACTTCTCCTGCGGCGCACATCTCCTGCTGCACACATCTCCTGCGGTGCACATCTCTTGCGGCGCACATCCTGCGGCGCACACCCTGCGTTGCACATAAATGAAACATTTATTTACAAAAAAATCAAAAAATCAAATCAAATTAATAAAAAAACTGCGGCACACATCTCCTGCTGCGCATATCGCCTGCGGCGCACATCTCCTGCTATGTACATCTCCTGCGGCTCACATCTCCTGCATGCACATCTCCTGTGGCGCACATATCCTGCGATGCACATCTCCAGTGGCGCACATCTCCGGCGGTGCACATCTCTTGCGGCGCGCACCCTGCGGTGCACATAAATGAAACATTTATTTACAAAAAAATAATAATAATTAACTCAAATTAATAAAAAAACTGTGCGCACAAATCCTGCAGCGCACATCTCCTGCGTGCTAATCTCCTGCGTGCACATCTCCTGCGGTGCACATCTCCTGCTGCGCACATCTCCTGTGGTGCACATCTCCTGTTGCGCACATCTCCTGCGGTGCATATCTCTTGCGGCGCACATCCTGCGTTGCGAACTATGTGTTGCACATAAATAAAACAGTTATTTACAAAAAAAGAAAAAAATCAAATCAAATTAATAAAGAAACTGCGGCACACATCTCCTGCTGCGCATATCGCCTGCGGCGCACATCTCCTGCTATGTACGTCTCCTGCGGCTCACATCTCCTGCATGCACATCTCCTGCAGCGCACATCTCCTGCAGTGAATATCCCAAGTGGTGCACATCTCCTGCTGCGCACGTCTCCTGCGGCACACATCTCCTGCTGCGCACATCTCCTGCGGTGCACATCTCCTAATGCGCACATCTCCGGCGGTGCACATCTCTTGCGGCGCACACCCTGCGGTGTACATAAATGAAACATTTATTTACAAAAAAATATTATTAAATCAAATTAATAAAAAAAACGTGTGCAAACACCCTGCTGCGCACATCTCCTGCGGCGCACATCTCCTGTGGCGCACATCTCTTGCGGCGCACATCTCTTGCGGTGCACATCTTCTGCTGCGCACATCTCCTGCGGTGCACATCTCCTGCTGCGCACATCTCCTGCGTGTACATCTCTTGCGCCGCACATCTCCTGCGGCGCACATCTCTTGCTGCGCACATCTCCTGCGGTGCACATCTCTTGCGGCGCACATCCTGCGGCGCACACCCTGCGTTGCACATAAATGAAACATTTATTTACAAAAAAATCAAAAAATCAAATCAAATTAATAAAAAAACTGCGGCACACATCTCCTGCTGCGCAAATCTCCTGCGGCGCACATCTCCTGCTATGTACATCTCCAGTGGCGCACATCTCCGGCGGTGCACATCTCTTGCGGCGCGCACCCTGCGGTGCACATAAATGAAACATTTATTTACAAAAAAATAATAATAATTAACTCAAATTAATAAAAAAACTGTGCGCACAAATCCTGCAGCGCACATCTCCTGTGGTGCACATCTCCTGTTGCGCACATCTCCTGCGGTGCACATCTCCTGCTATGTACATCTCCTGCTGCGCATATCGCCTGCGGCGCACATCTCCTGCGGTGCACATCTCCGATGGCGCACATCTCCTGCGGCGCACATCTCCTGCAGCGCACATCTCCTGCTGCTCACATCTCCTGCGGTGCACATCTCCTGCTGCGCAAATCTCCTGCAGTGCACGTCTCCTGCGGTGCACATCTCCGATGGCGCACATCTCCTGAGTGCACATCTCCTGCGGCGCACATCTCCTGCAGCGCACATCTCCTAAGTGCACATCTCCTGCGTACACATCTCTTGCGGTGCACATCTCCAGTGGCGCACATCTCCTGCTGCGGAAATCTCCTGCGGTGAACATCCTGCGTCGCACACCCTGCGGTGCACATAAATGAAACATTTATTCACAAAAAATAATAATAATTAACTCAAATTCCTAAAAAAACTGTGCGCACACATCCTGTGGCGCACATCTCCTGCGGCACTCATCTCCTGCGGCGCATATCTCCTGTGTACACATCTCCTGCTGTGCACATCTCCTGCGGTGGACATCTCCTGCGGCGCACATCTCCTGCTATGCACATCTCCTGCTGCGCATATCGCCTGCGGCGCACATCTCCTGCGGTGCACATCTCCGATGGCGCACATCTCCTGCGTGCACATCTCCTGCGGCGCACATCTCCTGCAGCGCACATCTCCTAAGTGCACATCTCCTGCGTGCACATCTCTTGCGGTGCACATCTCCAGTGGCGCACATCTCCTGCTGCGGAAATCTCCTGCGGTGAACATCCTGCGTCGCACACCCTGCGGTGCACATAAATGAAACATTTATTCACAAAAAATAATAATAATTAACTCAAATTCCTAAAAAACTGTGCGCACACATCCTGCAGCGCACATCTCCTGCTATGTACATCTCCTGCGGCGCACATCTCCTGCGTGCACATCTCCTGCGTGCACATCTCCTGCTATGTACATCTCCTGCTGCGCATATCGCCTGCGGCGCACATCTCCTGCTATGTACATCTCCTGCGGCGCACATCTCCTGCAGCGCACGTCTCCTGCGGTGCACATCTCCTAATGCGCACATCTCCGGCAGTGCACATCTCTTACGGCGCACACCCTGCGGTGCACATAAATGAAACATTTATTTACAAAAAAATATTATTAAATCAAATTAATAAAAAAAACGTGTGCGCAAACCCTGCTGCGCACATCTCCTGAGGCGCACATCTCCTGCTGCGCACATATCCTGCGTTGCACATCTCCTGCGTGCACATCTCCTGCGGCGCACATCTCCTGCGGT
Organism: Pleuronectes platessa; assembly: GCF_947347685.1. NCBI lineage: Eukaryota > Metazoa > Chordata > Actinopteri > Pleuronectiformes > Pleuronectidae > Pleuronectes > Pleuronectes platessa. Next base: position 191,069 of record NW_026518957.1, read on the forward strand.
GCACATCTCCGGTGGCGCATATCGCCTGCGGCGCACATCTCCTGCTATGTACATCTCCTGCGGCGCACATCTCCTGCGTGCACATCTCCTGCTATGTACATCTCCTGCGGCGCACATCTCCTGCGTGCACATCTCCTGTGTTGCAAATCTCCAGTGGCGCACATCTCCTGCTGCGCAAATCTCCTGCGGTGTACATCCTGCGTCGCACACCCTGCGGTGCAAATAAATTAAACATTTATTTACAAAAAATAATAATAATTAACTCAAATTCCTAAAAAAACTGTGCGCACACATCCTGCATTGCACATCTCCTGCTTGCACATCTCTTGCGGCGCACATCTCCTGCTATGTATATCTCCTGCGGCGCACATCTCCTGCTATGTACATCTCCTGCTGCGCATATCGCCTGCGGCGCACATCTCCTGCGGTGCACATCTCCGATGGCGCACATCTCCTGCGTGCACATCTCCTGCGGCGCACATCTCCTGCAGCGCACATCTCCTAAGTGCACATCTCCTGCGTGCACATCTCTTGCGGTGCACATCTCCAGTGGCGCAGATCTCCTGCTGCGGAAATCTCCTGCGGTGAACATCCTGCGTCGCACACCCTGCGGTGCACATAAATAAAACAGTTATTTACAAAAAAATTAAAAAATCAAATCAAATTAATAAAAAAACTGCGGCACACATCTCCTGATGCGCATATTGCCTGCGGCGCACATCTCCTGCTATGTACATCTCCTGCGGCTCACATCTCCTGCATGCACATCTCCTGCGGCGCACATCTCCTGCGATGCACATCTCCAGTGGCGCACATCTCCTGCTGCGCATATCGCCTGCGGCGCATATCTCCTGCTATGTACATGTCCTGCAGCGCACATTTCCTGTGCACATCTCCTGCAGTGCATATCTCAAGTGGTGCACATCTCCTGCTGCGCACATCTCCTGCGGCGCATATCTCCTGCGTACACATCTCCTGCGGTGCACATCTCCTGCTGCGCACATCTCCTGCGTTGTACATAAATGAAACATTTATTTACAAAAAAATTATAATAATGAACTCAAATTAATAAAAAAACTGTGCGCACACATCCTGCGGCGCACATCTCCTGCGTGCCAATCTCCTGCTGCGCACATCTCCTGCGGTGCACATCTCCTGCGGCGCACATCTCCTGCGGTGCACTTCTCCTGCGGCGCACATCTCCTGCTGCACACATCTCCTGCGGTGCACATCTCTTGCGGCGCACATCCTGCGGCGCACACCCTGCGTTGCACATAAATGAAACATTTATTTACAAAAAAATCAAAAAATCAAATCAAATTAATAAAAAAACTGCGGCACACATCTCCTGCTGCGCATATCGCCTGCGGCGCACATCTCCTGCTATGTACATCTCCTGCGGCTCACATCTCCTGCATGCACATCTCCTGTGGCGCACATATCCTGCGATGCACATCTCCAGTGGCGCACATCTCCGGCGGTGCACATCTCTTGCGGCGCGCACCCTGCGGTGCACATAAATGAAACATTTATTTACAAAAAAATAATAATAATTAACTCAAATTAATAAAAAAACTGTGCGCACAAATCCTGCAGCGCACATCTCCTGCGTGCTAATCTCCTGCGTGCACATCTCCTGCGGTGCACATCTCCTGCTGCGCACATCTCCTGTGGTGCACATCTCCTGTTGCGCACATCTCCTAAGGTGCATATCTCTTGCGGCGCACATCCTGCGTTGCGAACTATGTGTTGCACATAAATAAAACAGTTATTTACAAAAAAAGAAAAAAATCAAATCAAATTAATAAAGAAACTGCGGCACACATCTCCTGCTGCGCATATCGCCTGCGGCGCACATCTCCTGCTATGTACGTCTCCTGCGGCTCACATCTCCTGCATGCACATCTCCTGCAGCGCACATCTCCTGCAGTGAATATCCCAAGTGGTGCACATCTCCTGCTGCGCACGTCTCCTGCGGCACACATCTCCTGCTGCGCACATCTCCTGCGGTGCACATCTCCTAATGCGCACATCTCCGGCGGTGCACATCTCTTGCGGCGCACACCCTGCGGTGTACATAAATGAAACATTTATTTACAAAAAAATATTATTAAATCAAATTAATAAAAAAAACGTGTGCACACACCCTGCTGCGCACATCTCCTGCGGCGCACATCTCCTGTGGCGCACATCTCTTGCGGCGCACATCTCTTGCGGTGCACATCTTCTGCTGCGCACATCTCCTGCGGTGCACATCTCCTGCTGCGCACATCTCCTGCGTGCACATCTCTTGCGCCGCACATCTCCTGCGGCGCACATCTCTTGCTGCGCACATCTCCTGCGGTGCACATCTCTTGCGGCGCACATCCTGCGGCGCACACCCTGCGTTGCACATAAATGAAACATTTATTTACAAAAAAATCGAAAAATCAAATCAAATTAATAAAAAAACTGCGGCACACATCTCCTGCTGCGCACATCTCCTGCGTTGTACATAAATGAAACATTTATTTACAAAAAAATTATAATAATGAACTCAAATTAATAAAAAAACTGTGCGCACACATCCTGCGGCGCACATCTCCTGCGTGCCAATCTCCTGCTGCGCACATCTCCTGCGGTGCACATCTCCTGCGGCGCACATCTCCTGCGGTGCACTTCTCCTGCGGCGCACATCTCCTGCTGCACACATCTCCTGCGGTGCACATCTCTTGCGGCGCACATCCTGCGGCGCACACCCTGCGTTGCACATAAATGAAACATTTATTTACAAAAAAATCAAAAAATCAAATCAAATTAATAAAAAAACTGCGGCACACATCTCCTGCTGCGCATATCGCCTGCGGCGCACATCTCCTGCTATGTACATCTCCTGCGGCTCACATCTCCTGCATGCACATCTCCTGTGGCGCACATATCCTGCGATGCACATCTCCAGTGGCGCACATCTCCGGCGGTGCACATCTCTTGCGGCGCGCACCCTGCGGTGCACATAAATGAAACATTTATTTACAAAAAAATAATAATAATTAACTCAAATTAATAAAAAAACTGTGCGCACAAATCCTGCAGCGCACATCTCCTGCGTGCTAATCTCCTGCGTGCACATCTCCTGCGGTGCACATCTCCTGCTGCGCACATCTCCTGTGGTGCACATCTCCTGTTGCGCACATCTCCTAAGGTGCATATCTCTTGCGGCGCACATCCTGCGTTGCGAACTATGTGTTGCACATAAATAAAACAGTTATTTACAAAAAAAGAAAAAAATCAAATCAAATTAATAAAGAAACTGCGGCACACATCTCCTGCTGCGCATATCGCCTGCGGCGCACATCTCCTGCTATGTACGTCTCCTGCGGCTCACATCTCCTGCATGCACATCTCCTGCAGCGCACATCTCCTGCAGTGAATATCCCAAGTGGTGCACATCTCCTGCTGCGCACGTCTCCTGCGGCACACATCTCCTGCTGCGCACATCTCCTGCGGTGCACATCTCCTAATGCGCACATCTCCGGCGGTGCACATCTCTTGCGGCGCACACCCTGCGGTGTACATAAATGAAACATTTATTTACAAAAAAATATTATTAAATCAAATTAATAAAAAAAACGTGTGCACACACCCTGCTGCGCACATCTCCTGCGGCGCACATCTCCTGTGGCGCACATCTCTTGCGGCGCACATCTCTTGCGGTGCACATCTTCTGCTGCGCACATCTCCTGCGGTGCACATCTCCTGCTGCGCACATCTCCTGCGTGCACATCTCTTGCGCCGCACATCTCCTGCGGCGCACATCTCTTGCTGCGCACATCTCCTGCGGTGCACATCTCTTGCGGCGCACATCCTGCGGCGCACACCCTGCGTTGCACATAAATGAAACATTTATTTACAAAAAAATCGAAAAATCAAATCAAATTAATAAAAAAACTGCGGCACACATCTCCTGCTGCGCAAATCTCCTGCGGCGCACATCTCCTGCTATGTACATCTCCAGTGGCGCACATCTCCGGCGGTACACATCTCTTGCGGCGCGCACCCTGCGGTGCACATAAATGAAACATTTATTTACAAAAAAATAATAATAATTAACTCAAATTAATAAAAAAACTGTGCGCACAAATCCTGCAGCGCACATCTCCTGTGGTGCACATCTCCTGTTGCGCACATCTCCTGCGGTGCACATCTCCTGCTATTTACATCTCCTGCTGCGCATATCGCCTGCGGCGCACATCTCCTGCGGTGCACATCTCCGATGGCGCACATCTCCTGCGTGCACATCTCCTGCGGCGCACATCTCCTGCAGCGCACATCTCCTGCTGCGCACATCTCCTGCGGTGCACATCTCCTGCTGCGCAAATCTCCTGCAGTGCACGTCTCCTGCGGTGCACATCTCCGATGGCGCACATCTCCTGAGTGCACATCTCCTGCGGCGCACATCTCCTGCAGCGCACATCTCCTAAGTGCACATCTCCTGCGTACACATCTCTTGCGGTGCACATCTCCAGTGGCGCACATCTCCTGCTGCGGAAATCTCCTGCGGTGAACATCCTGCGTCGCACACCCTGCGGTGCACATAAATGAAACATTTATTCACAAAAAATAATAATAATTAACTAAAATTCCTAAAAAACTGTGCGCACACATCCTGCAGCGCACATCTCCTGCTATGTACATCTCCTGCGGCGCACATCTCCTGCGTGCACATCTCCTGCGTGCACATCTCCTGCTATGTACATCTCCTGCTGCGCATATCGCCTGCGGCGCACATCTCCTGCTATGTACATCTCCTGCGGCGCACATCTCCTGCAGCGCACGTCTCCTGCGGTGCACATCTCCTAATGCGCACATCTCCGGCAGTGCACATCTCTTACGGCGCACACCCTGCGGTGCACATAAATGAAACATTTATTTACAAAAAAATATTATTAAATCAAATTAATAAAAAAAACGTGTGCGCAAACCCTGCTGCGCACATCTCCTGAGGCGCACATCTCCTGCTGCGCACATATCCTGCGTTGCACATCTCCTGCGTGCACATCTCCTGCGGCGCACATCTCCTGCGGTGCACATCTCCGGTGGCGCATATCGCCTGCGGCGCACATCTCCTGCTATGTACATCTCCTGCGGCGCACATCTCCTGCGTGCACATCTCCTGCTATGTACATCTCCTGCGGCGCACATCTCCTGCGTGCACATCTCCTGTGTTGCAAATCTCCAGTGGCGCACATCTCCTGCTGCGCAAATCTCCTGCGGTGTACATCCTGCGTCGCACACCCTGCGGTGCAAATAAATTAAACATTTATTTACAAAAAATAATAATAATTAACTCAAATTCCTAAAAAAACTGTGCGCACACATCCTGCATTGCACATCTCCTGCTTGCACATCTCTTGCGGCGCACATCTCCTGCTATGTATATCTCCTGCGGCGCACATCTCCTGCTATGTACATCTCCTGCTGCGCATATCGCCTGCGGCGCACATCTCCTGCGGTGCACATCTCCGATGGCGCACATCTCCTGCGTGCACATCTCCTGCGGCGCACATCTCCTGCAGCGCACATCTCCTAAGTGCACATCTCCTGCGTGCACATCTCTTGCGGTGCACATCTCCAGTGGCGCAGATCTCCTGCTGCGGAAATCTCCTGCGGTGAACATCCTGCGTCGCACACCCTGCGGTGCACATAAATGAAACATTTATTTACAAAAAATAATAATAATTAACTCAAATTCCTAAAAAAACTGTGCGCACACATCCTGTGGTGCACATCTCCTGTTGCGCACATCTCCTGCGGTGCATATCTCTTGCGGCGCACATCCTGCGTTGCGAACTATGCGTTGCACATAAATAAAACAGTTATTTACAAAAAAAGAAAAAAATAAAATAAAATTAATAAAAAAACTGCGGCACACATCTCCTGCTGCGCATATCGCCTGCGGCGCACATCTCCTGCTATGTACGTCTCCTGCGGCTCACATCTCCTGCATGCACATCTCCTGCAGCGCACATCTCCTGCAGTGAATATCCCAAGTGGTGCACATCTCCTGCTGCGCACGTCTCCTGCGGCACACATCTCCTGCTGCGCACATCTCCTGCGGTGCACATCTCCTAATGCGCACATCTCCGGCGGTGCACATCTCTTGCGGCGCACACCCTGCGGTGCGCATAAATGAAACATTTATTTACAAAAAAATATTATTAAATCAAATTAATAAAAAAAACGTGTGCACACACCCTGCTGCGCACATCTCCTAAGTGCACATCTCCTGCGTGCACATCTCTTGCGGTGCATATCTCCAGTGGCGCACATCTCCTGCTGCGGAAATCTCCTGCGGTGAACATCCTGCGTCGCACACCTTGCGGTGCACATAAATGAAACATTTATTTACAAAAAATAATAATAATTAACTCAAATTCCTAAAAAAACTGTGCGCACACATCCTGTGGCGCACATCTCCTGCGGCGCATATCTCCTGTGTACACATCTCCTGCGGTGCACATCTCCTGCTGCGCACATCTCCTGCGGTGGACATCTCCTGTGGTGCACATATCCTGCTATGTACATCTCCTAAGTGCTCATCTCCTGCTATGTAAATCTCCTGCGGCGCACATCTCCTGCGGCGCACATCTTCTGCGTGCACATCTCCTGCGGTGAACATCTCCTGCTGCGCACATCTCCTGCGGTGCAGATCTCCTGCGGTGCACATCTCCTGCTGCGCACATCTCCTGCGGTGCAGATCTCCTGCGGTGCACATATCCTGCTATGTACATCTCCTAAGTGCTCATCTCCTGCTATGTAAATCTCCTGCGGCGCACATCTCCTGCGGCGCACATCTTCTGCGTGCACATCTCCTGCGGTGCACATCTCCTGCTGCGCACATCTCCTGCGGTGCAGATCTCCTGCGGTGCACATCTCCTGCTGCGCACATCTCCTGCTGTGCAGATCTCCTGCGGTGCACATCTCCTGCTGCGCAAATCTCCTGCAGTGCACGTTTCCTGCGTGCACATCTCCTGCTTGCACATCTCCTGCGGCGCATATCTCCTGTGTACACATCTCCTGCGGTGCACATCTCCTGCTGCGCACATCTCCTGCTGTGGACATCTCCTGTGGTGCACATATCCTGCTATGTACATCTCCTAAGTGCTCATCTCCTGCTATGTAAATCTCCTGCGGCGCACATCTCCTGCGGCGCACATCTTCTGCGTGCACATCTCCTGCGGTGCACATCTCCAGTGGCGCACATCTCCTGCTGCGCAAATCTCCTGAGGTGCACATAAATGAAACATTTATTTACAAAAAATAATAATAATTAACTCAAATTCCTAAAAAAACTGTGCGTACACATCTCCTGCATTGCACATCTCCTGCTTGCACATCTCTTGCGGCGCACATCTCCTGCTATGTCTATCTCCTGCGGCGCACATCTCCTGCTATGTACATCTCCTGCTGCGCATATCGCCTGCGGCGCACATCTCCTGCAGTGCACATCTCCTGCTGCGCACATCTCCTGCGGTGCAAATCTCCTGCTGCGCAAATCTCCTGCAGTGCACGTCTCCTGCGGTGCACATCTCCGATGGCGCACATCTCCTGAGTGCACATCTCCTGCGGCGCACATCTCCTGCAGCGCACATCTCCTAAGTGCACATCTCCTGCGTACACATCTCTTGCGGTGCACATCTCCAGTGGCGCACATCTCCTGCTGCGGAAATCTCCTGCGGTGAACATCCTGCGTCGCACACCCTGCGGTGCACATAAATGAAACATTTATTCACAAAAAATAATAATAATTAACTCAAATTCCTAAAAAAACTGTGCGCACACATCCTGTGGCGCACATCTCCTGCGGCACTCATCTCCTGCGGCGCATATCTCCTGTGTACACATCTCCTGCTGTGCACATCTCCTGCTGCGCACATCTCCTGCGGTGGACATCTCCTGCGGCGCACATCTCCTGCTATGTACATCTCCTGCTGCGCATATCGCCTGCGGCGCACATCTCCTGCGGTGCACATCTCCGATGGCGCACATCTCCTGCGTGCACATCTCCTGAGGCGCACATCTCCTGCAGCGCACATCTCCTAAGTGCACATCTCCTGCGTGCACATCTCTTGCGGTGCACATCTCCAGTGGCGCACATCTCCTGCTGCGGAAATCTCCTGCGGTGAACATCCTGCGTCGCACACCCTGCGGTGCACATAAATGAAACATTTATTCACAAAAAATAATAATAATTAACTCAAATTCCTAAAAAACTGTGCGCACACATCCTGCAGCGCACATCTCCTGCTATGTACATCTCCTGCGGCGCACATCTCCTGCGTGCACATCTCCTGCGTGCACATCTCCTGCTATGTACATCTCCTGCTGCGCATATCGCCTGCGGCGCACATCTCCTGCTATGTACATCTCCTGCGGCGCACATCTCCTGCAGCGCACGTCTCCTGCGGTGCACATCTCCTAATGCGCACATCTCCGGCAGTGCACATATCTTACGGCGCACACCCTGCGGTGCACATAAATGAAAAATTTATTTACAAAAAAATATTATTAAATCAAATTAATAAAAAAAACGTGTGCGCAAACCCTGCTGCGCACATCTCCTGAGGCGCACATCTCCTGCTGCTCACATATCCTGCGTTGCACATCTCCTGCGTGCACATCTCCTGCGGCGCACATCTCCTGCGGTGCACATCTCCGGTGGCGCATATCGCCTGCGGCGCACATCTCCTGCTATGTACATCTCCTGCGGCGCACATCTCCTGCGTGCACATCTCCTGCTATGTACATCTCCTGCGGCGCACATCTCCTGCGTCGCACACCCTGCGGTGCAAATAAATTAAACATTTATTTACAAAAAATAATAATAATTAACTCAAATTCCTAAAAAAACTGTGAGCACACATCCTGCATTGCACATCTCCTGCTTGCACATCTCTTGCGGCGCACATCTCCTGCTATGTATATCTCCTGCGGCGCACATCTCCTGCTATGTACATCTCCTGATGCGCATATCGCCTGCGGCGCACATCTCCTGCGGTGCACATCTCCGATGGCGCACATCTCCTGCGTGCACATCTCCTGCGGCGCACATCTCCTGCAGCGCACATCTCCTAAGTGCACATCTCCTGCGTGCACATCTCTTGCGGTGCACATCTCCAGTGGCGCAGATCTCCTGCTGCGGAAATCTCCTGCGGTGAACATCCTGCGTCGCACACCCTGCGGTGCACATAAATGAAACATTTATTTACAAAAAATAATAATAATTAACTCAAATTCCTAAAAAAACTGTGCGCACACATCCTGTGGCACACATCTCCTGCGGCACTCATCTCCTGCGGCGCACATCTCCTGCGGTGCACGTCTCCTGCGGTGCACATCTCCTAATGCGCACATCTCCGGCAGAGCACATCTCTTACGGCGCACACCCTGCGGTGCACATAAATGAAACATTTATTTACAAAAAAATATTATTAAATCAAATTAATAAAAAAAACGTGTGCACACACCCTGCTGCGCACATCTCCTGAGGCGCACATCTCCTGCTGCGCACATCTCCTGCGTGCACATCTCCGGTGGCGCATATCGCCTGCGGCGGACATCTCCTGCTATGTACATCTCCTGCGGCGCACATCTCCTGCGGTGCACATATCCTGCTATGTACATCTCCTAAGTGCACATCTCCTGCTATGTAAATCTCCTGCGGCGCACATCTCCTGCGGCGCACATCTTCTGCGTGCACATCTCCTGCGGTGCACATCTCCAGTGGCGCACATCTCCTGCTGCGCAAACCTCCTGAGGTGCACATAAATGAAACATTTATTTACAAAAAATAATAATAATTAACTCAAATTCCTAAAAAAACTGTGCGTACACATCTCCTGCAGTGCACATCTCCTGCTGCGCACATCTCCTGCGGTGCAGATCTCCTGCGGTGCACATCTCCTGCTGCGCAAATCTCCTGCAGTGCACGTCTCCTGCGTGCACATCTCCTGCTATGTACATCTCCTGCGGCGCAAATGTCCTGCGTGCACATCTCCTGCGGTGCACATCTCCAGTGGCGCACATCTCCTGCTGCGCAAATCTCCTGCGGTGTACATCCTGCGTCGCACACCCTGCGGTGCAAATAAATTAAACATTTATTTACAAAAAATAATAATAATTAACTCAAATTCCTAAAAAAACTGTGCGCACACATCCTGCATTGCACATCTCCTGCTTGCACATCTCTTGCGGCGCACATCTCCTGCTATGTCTATCTCCTGCGGCGCACATCTCCTGCTATGTACATCTCCTGCTGCGCATATCGCCTGCGGCGCACATCTCCTGCGGTGCACATCTCCGATGGCGCACATCTCCTGCGTGCACATCTCCTGCGGCGCACATCTCCTGCAGCGCACATCTCCTGCGTGCACATCTCCTGCTGCGCATATCGCCTGCGGCGCATATCGCCTGCGGCGCACATCTCCTGCGGTGGACATCTCCTGCGGTGCACATATCCTGCTATGTACATCTCCTGCGTGCTCATATCCTGCTATGTAAATCTCCTGCGGCGCACATCTCCTGCGTGCACATCTCCTGCGTGCACATCTCCTTTGGTGCACATCTCCAGTGGCGCACATCTCCTGCTGCGCAAATCTCCTGAGGTGCACATAAATGAAACATTTATTTACAAAAAATAATAATAATTAACTAAAATTCCTAAAAAAACTGTGCGTACACATCTCCTGCAGTGCACATCTCCTGCTGCGCACATCTCCTGCGGGGCACATCTCCTGCTGCGCAAATCTCCTGCAGTGCACGTCTCCTGCGGTGCACATCTCCGATGGCGCACATCTCCTGAGTGCACATCTCCTGCGGCGCACATCTCCTGCAGCGCACATCTCCTAAGTGCACATCTCCTGCGTACACATCTCTTGCGGTGCACATTTCCAGTGGCGCACATCTCCTGCTGCGGAAATCTCCAGCGGTGAACATCCTGCGTCGCACACCCTGCGGTGCACATAAATGAAACATTTATTCACAAAAAATAATAATAATTAACTCAAATTCCTAAAAAAACTGTGCGCACACATCCTGTGGCGCACATCTCCTGCGGCACTCATCTCCTGCGGCGCATATCTCCTGTGTACACATCTCCTGCTGTGCACATCTCCTGCTGCGCACATCTCCTGCGGCGCACATCTCCTGCTATGTACATCTCCTGCTGCGCATATCGCCTGCGGCGCACATCTCCTGCGGTGCACATCTCCGATGGCGCACATCTCCTGCGTGCACATCTCCTGCGGCGCACATCTCCTGCAGCGCACATCTCCTAAGTGCACATCTCCTGCGTGCACATCTCTTGCGGTGCACATCTCCAGTGGCGCACATCTCCTGCTGCGGAAATCTCCTGCGGTGAACATCCTGCGTCGCACACCCTGCGGTGCACATAAATGAAACATTTATTCACAAAAAATAATAATAATTAACTCAAATTCCTAAAAAACTGTGCGCACACATCCTGCAGCGCACATCTCCTGCTATGTACATCTCCTGCGGCGCACATCTCCTGCGTGCACATCTCCTGCGTGCACATCTCCTGCTATGTACATCTCCTGCTGCGCATATCGCCTGCGGCGCACATCTCCTGCTATGTACATCTCCTGCGGCGCACATCTCCTGCAGCGCACGTCTCCTGCGGTGCACATCTCCTAATGCGCACATCTCCGGCAGTGCACATGTCTTACGGCGCACACCCTGCGGTGCACATAAATGAAACATTTATTTACAAAAAAATATTATTAAATCAAATTAATAAAAAAAACGTGTGCACAAACCCTGCTGCGCACATCTCCTGAGGCGCACATCTCCTGCTGCGCACATATCCTGCGTTGCACATCTCCTGCGTGCACATCTCCTGCGGCGCACATCTCCTGCGGTGCACATCTCCGGTGGCGCATATCGCCTGCGGCGCACATCTCCTGCTATGTACATCTCCTGCGGCGCACATCTCCTGCGTGCACATCTCCTGCTATGTACATCTCCTGCGGTGCACATCTCCTGCGTGCACATCTCCTGTGGTGCAAATCTCCAGTGGCGCACATCTCCTGCTGCGCAAATCTCCTGCGGTGTACATCCTGCGTCGCACACCCTGCGGTGCAAATAAATTAAACATTTATTTACAAAAAATAATAATAATTAACTCAAATTCCTAAAAAAACTGTGCGCACACATCCTGCATTGCACATCTCCTGCTTGCACATCTCTTGCGGCGCACATCTCCTGCTATGTATATCTCCTGCGGCGCACATCTCCTGCTATGTACATCTCCTGCTGCGCATATCGCCTGCGGCGCACATCTCCTGCGGTGCACATCTCCGATGGCGCACATCTCCTGCGTGCACATCTCCTGCGGCGCACATCTCCTGCAGCGCACATTTCCTAAGTGCACATCTCCTGCGTGCACATCTCTTGCGGTGCACATCTCCAGTGGCGCAGATCTCCTGCTGCGGAAATCTCCTGCGGTGAACATCCTGCGTCGCACACCCGGCGGTGCACATAAATGAAACATTTATTTACAAAAAATAATAATAATTAACTTAAATTCCTAAAAAAACTGTGCGCACACATCCTGTGGCACACATCTCCTGCGGCACTCATCTCCTGCGGCGCACATCTCCTGCGGTGCACGTCTCCTGCGGTGCACATCTCCTAATGCGCACATCTCCTGCGTGCACATCTCCTGCGGCGCACATCTCCTGCAGCGCACATCTCCTAAGTGCACATCTCCTGCGTGCACATCTCTTGCGGTGCACATTTCCAGTGGCGCACATCTCCTGCTGCGGAAATCTCCAGCGGTGAACATCCTGCGTCGCACACCCTGCGGTGCACATAAATGAAACATTTATTCACAAAAAATAATAATAATTAACTCAAATTCCTAAAAAAACTGTGCGCACACATCCTGTGGCGCACATCTCCTGCGGCACTCATCTCCTGCGGCGCATATCTCCTGTGTACACATCTCCTGCTGTGCACATCTCCTGCTGCGCACATCTCCTGCGGCGCACATCTCCTGCTATGTACATCTCCTGCTGCGCATATCGCCTGCGGTGAACATCCTGCGTCGCACACCCTGCGGTGCACATAAATGAAACATTTATTCACAAAAAATAATAATAATTAACTCAAATTCCTAAAAAACTGTGCGCACACATCCTGCAGCGCACATCTCCTGCTATGTACATCTCCTGCGGCGCACATCTCCTGCGTGCACATCTCCTGCGTGCACATCTCCTGCTATGTACATCTCCTGCTGCGCATATCGCCTGCGGCGCACATCTCCTGCTATGTACATCTCCTGCGGCGCACATCTCCTGCAGCGCACGTCTCCTGCGGTGCACATCTCCTAATGCGCACATCTCCGGCAGTGCACATGTCTTACGGCGCACACCCTGCGGTGCACATAAATGAAACATTTATTTACAAAAAAATATTATTAAATCAAATTAATAAAAAAAACGTGTGCACAAACCCTGCTGCGCACATCTCCTGAGGCGCACATCTCCTGCTGCGCACATATCCTGCGTTGCACATCTCCTGCGTGCACATCTCCTGCGGCGCACATCTCCTGCGGTGCACATCTCCGGTGGCGCATATCGCCTGCGGCGCACATCTCCTGCTATGTACATCTCCTGCGGCGCACATCTCCTGCGTGCACATCTCCTGCTATGTACATCTCCTGCGGTGCACATCTCCTGCGTGCACATCTCCTGTGGTGCAAATCTCCAGTGGCGCACATCTCCTGCTGCGCAAATCTCCTGCGGTGTACATCCTGCGTCGCACACCCTGCGGTGCAAATAAATTAAACATTTATTTACAAAAAATAATAATAATTAACTCAAATTCCTAAAAAAACTGTGCGCACACATCCTGCATTGCACATCTCCTGCTTGCACATCTCTTGCGGCGCACATCTCCTGCTATGTATATCTCCTGCGGCGCACATCTCCTGCTATGTACATCTCCTGCTGCGCATATCGCCTGCGGCGCACATCTCCTGCGGTGCACATCTCCGATGGCGCACATCTCCTGCGTGCACATCTCCTGCGGCGCACATCTCCTGCAGCGCACATTTCCTAAGTGCACATCTCCTGCGTGCACATCTCTTGCGGTGCACATCTCCAGTGGCGCAGATCTCCTGCTGCGGAAATCTCCTGCGGTGAACATCCTGCGTCGCACACCCGGCGGTGCACATAAATGAAACATTTATTTACAAAAAATAATAATAATTAACTCAAATTCCTAAAAAAACTGTGCGCACACATCCTGTGGCACACATCTCCTGCGACACTCATCTCCTGCGGCGCACATCTCCTGCGGTGCACGTCTCCTGCGGTGCACATCTCCTAATGCGCACATCTCCTGCGTGCACATCTCCTGCGGCGCACATCTCCTGCAGCGCACATCTCCTAAGTGCACATCTCCTGCGTGCACATCTCTTGCGGTGCACATCTCCAGTGGCGCAGATCTCCTGCTGCGGAAATCTCCTGCGGTGAACATCCTGCGTCGCACACCCTGCGGTGCACATAAATAAAACAGTTATTTACAAAAAAATTAAAAAATCAAATCAAATTAATAAAAAAACTGCGGCACACATCTCCTGATGCGCATATTGCCTGCGGCGCACATCTCCTGCTATGTACATCTCCTGCGGCTCACATCTCCTGCATGCACATCTCCTGCGGCGCACATCTCCTGCGATGCACATCTCCAGTGGCGCACATCTCCTGCTGCGCATATCGCCTGCGGCGCATATCTCCTGCTATGTACATGTCCTGCAGCGCACATTTCCTGTGCACATCTCCTGCAGTGCATATCTCAAGTGGTGCACATCTCCTGCTGCGCACATCTCCTGCGGCGCATATCTCCTGCGTACACATCTCCTGCGGTGCACATCTCCTGCTGCGCACATCTCCTGCGTTGTACATAAATGAAACATTTATTTACAAAAAAATTATAATAATGAACTCAAATTAATAAAAAAACTGTGCGCACACATCCTGCGGCGCACATCTCCTGCGTGCCAATCTCCTGCTGCGCACATCTCCTGCGGTGCACATCTCCTGCGGCGCACATCTCCTGCGGTGCACTTCTCCTGCGGCGCACATCTCCTGCTGCACACATCTCCTGCGGTGCACATCTCTTGCGGCGCACATCCTGCGGCGCACACCCTGCGTTGCACATAAATGAAACATTTATTTACAAAAAAATCAAAAAATCAAATCAAATTAATAAAAAAACTGCGGCACACATCTCCTGCTGCGCATATCGCCTGCGGCGCACATCTCCTGCTATGTACATCTCCTGCGGCTCACATCTCCTGCATGCACATCTCCTGTGGCGCACATATCCTGCGATGCACATCTCCAGTGGCGCACATCTCCGGCGGTGCACATCTCTTGCGGCGCGCACCCTGCGGTGCACATAAATGAAACATTTATTTACAAAAAAATAATAATAATTAACTCAAATTAATAAAAAAATTGTGCGCACAAATCCTGCAGCGCACATCTCCTGCGTGCTAATCTCCTGCGTGCACATCTCCTGCGGTGCACATCTCCTGCTGCGCACATCTCCTGTGGTGCACATCTCCTGTTGCGCACATCTCCTAAGGTGCATATCTCTTGCGGCGCACATCCTGCGTTGCGAACTATGTGTTGCACATAAATAAAACAGTTATTTACAAAAAAAGAAAAAAATCAAATCAAATTAATAAAGAAACTGCGGCACACATCTCCTGCTGCGCATATCGCCTGCGGCGCACATCTCCTGCTATGTACGTCTCCTGCGGCTCACATCTCCTGCATGCACATCTCCTGCAGCGCACATCTCCTGCAGTGAATATCCCAAGTGGTGCACATCTCCTGCTGCGCACGTCTCCTGCGGCACACATCTCCTGCTGCGCACATCTCCTGCGGTGCACATCTCCTAATGCGCACATCTCCGGCGGTGCACATCTCTTGCGGCGCACACCCTGCGGTGTACATAAATGAAACATTTATTTACAAAAAAATATTATTAAATCAAATTAATAAAAAAAACGTGTGCACACACCCTGCTGCGCACATCTCCTGCGGCGCACATCTCCTGTGGCGCACATCTCTTGCGGCGCACATCTCTTGCGGTGCACATCTTCTGCTGCGCACATCTCCTGCGGTGCACATCTCCTGCTGCGCACATCTCCTGCGTGCACATCTCTTGCGCCGCACATCTCCTGCGGCGCACATCTCTTGCTGCGCACATCTCCTGCGGTGCACATCTCTTGCGGCGCACATCCTGCGGCGCACACCCTGCGTTGCACATAAATGAAACATTTATTTACAAAAAAATCGAAAAATCAAATCAAATTAATAAAAAAACTGCGGCACACATCTCCTGCTGCGCAAATCTCCTGCGGCGCACATCTCCTGCTATGTACATCTCCAGTGGCGCACATCTCCGGCGGTACACATCTCTTGCGGCGCGCACCCTGCGGTGCACATAAATGAAACATTTATTTACAAAAAAATAATAATAATTAACTCAAATTAATAAAAAAACTGTGCGCACAAATCCTGCAGCGCACATCTCCTGTGGTGCACATCTCCTGTTGCGCACATCTCCTGCGGTGCACATCTCCTGCTATGTACATCTCCTGCTGCGCATATCGCCTGCGGCGCACATCTCCTGCGGTGCACATCTCCGATGGCGCACATCTCCTGCGTGCACATCTCCTGCGGCGCACATCTCCTGCAGCGCACATCTCCTGCTGCGCACATCTCCTGCGGTGCACATCTCCTGCTGCGCAAATCTCCTGCAGTGCACGTCTCCTGCGGTGCACATCTCCGATGGCGCACATCTCCTGAGTGCACATCTCCTGCGGCGCACATCTCCTGCAGCGCACATCTCCTAAGTGCACATCTCCTGCGTACACATCTCTTGCGGTGCACATCTCCAGTGGCGCACATCTCCTGCTGCGGAAATCTCCTGCGGTGAACATCCTGCGTCGCACACCCTGCGGTGCACATAAATGAAACATTTATTCACAAAAAATAATAATAATTAACTCAAATTCCTAAAAAAACTGTGCGCACACATCCTGTGGCGCACATCTCCTGCGGCACTCATCTCCTGCGGCGCATATCTCCTGTGTACACATCTCCTGCTGTGCACATCTCCTGCTGCGCACATCTCCTGCGGTGGACATCTCCTGCGGCGCACATCTCCTGCTATGCACATCTCCTGCTGCGCATATCGCCTGCGGCGCACATCTCCTGCGGTGCACATCTCCGATGGCGCACATCTCCTGCGTGCACATCTCCTGCGGCGCACATCTCCTGCTGCGCACATCTCCTAAGTGCACATCTCCTGCGTGCACATCTCTTGCGGTGCACATCTCCAGTGGCGCACATCTCCTGCTGCGGAAATCTCCTGCGGTGAACATCCTGCGTCGCACACCCTGCGGTGCACATAAATGAAACATTTATTCACAAAAAATAATAATAATTAACTAAAATTCCTAAAAAACTGTGCGCACACATCCTGCAGCGCACATCTCCTGCTATGTACATCTCCTGCGGCGCACATCTCCTGCGTGCACATCTCCTGCGTGCACATCTCCTGCTATGTACATCTCCTGCTGCGCATATCGCCTGCGGCGCACATCTCCTGCTATGTACATCTCCTGCGGCGCACATCTCCTGCAGCGCACGTCTCCTGCGGTGCACATCTCCTAATGCGCACATCTCCGGCAGTGCACATCTCTTACGGCGCACACCCTGCGGTGCACATAAATGAAACATTTATTTACAAAAAAATATTATTAAATCAAATTAATAAAAAAAACGTGTGCGCAAACCCTGCTGCGCACATCTCCTGAGGCGCACATCTCCTGCTGCGCACATATCCTGCGTTGCACATCTCCTGCGTGCACATCTCCTGCGGCGCACATCTCCTGCGGTGCACATCTCCGGTGGCGCATATCGCCTGCGGCGCACATCTCCTGCTATGTACATCTCCTGCGGCGCACATCTCCTGCGTGCACATCTCCTGCTATGTACATCTCCTGCGGCGCACATCTCCTGCGTGCACATCTCCTGTGTTGCAAATCTCCAGTGGCGCACATCTCCTGCTGCGCAAATCTCCTGCGGTGTACATCCTGCGTCGCACACCCTGCGGTGCAAATAAATTAAACATTTATTTACAAAAAATAATAATAATTAACTCAAATTCCTAAAAAAACTGTGCGCACACATCCTGTGGTGCACATCTCCTGTTGCGCACATCTCCTGTGGTGCATATCTCTTGCGGCGCACATCCTGCGTTGCGAACTATGCGTTGCACATAAATAAAACAGTTATTTACAAAAAAAGAAAAAAATCAAATCAAATTAATAAAAAAACTGCGGCACACATCTCCTGCTGCGCATATCGCCTGCGGCGCACATCTCCTGCTATGTACGTCTCCTGCGGCTCACATCTCCTGCATGCACATCTCCTGCAGCGCACATCTCCTGCAGTGAATATCCCAAGTGGTGCACATCTCCTGCTGCGCACGTCTCCTGCGGCACACATCTCCTGCTGCGCACATCTCCTGCGGTGCACATCTCCTAATGCGCACATCTCCGGCGGTGCACATCTCTTGCGGCGCACACCCTGCGGTGCGCATAAATGAAACATTTATTTACAAAAAAATATTATTAAATCAAATTAATAAAAAAAACGTGTGCACACACCCTGCTGCGCACATCTCCTAAGTGCACATCTCCTGCGTGCACATCTCTTGCGGTGCATATCTCCAGTGGCGCACATCTCCTGCTGCGGAAATCTCCTGCGGTGAACATCCTGCGTCGCACACCTTGCGGTGCACATAAATGAAACATTTATTTACAAAAAATAATAATAATTAACTCAAATTCCTAAAAAAACTGTGCGCACACATCCTGTGGCGCACATCTCCTGCGGCGCATATCTCCTGTGTACACATCTCCTGCGGTGCACATCTCCTGCTGCGCACATCTCCTGCGGTGGACATCTCCTGTGGTGCACATATCCTGCTATGTACATCTCCTAAGTGCTCATCTCCTGCTATGTAAATCTCCTGCGGCGCACATCTCCTGCGGCGCACATCTTCTGCGTGCACATCTCCTGCGGTGAACATCTCCTGCTGCGCACATCTCCTGCGGTGCAGATCTCCTGCGGTGCACATCTCCTGCTGCGCACATCTCCTGCGGTGCAGATCTCCTGCGGTGCACATATCCTGCTATGTACATCTCCTAAGTGCTCATCTCCTGCTATGTAAATCTCCTGCGGCGCACATCTCCTGCGGCGCACATCTTCTGCGTGCACATCTCCTGCGGTGCACATCTCCTGCTGCGCACATCTCCTGCGGTGCAGATCTCCTGCGGTGCACATCTCCTGCTGCGCACATCTCCTGCTGTGCAGATCTCCTGCGGTGCACATCTCCTGCTGCGCAAATCTCCTGCAGTGCACGTTTCCTGCGTGCACATCTCCTGCTTGCACATCTCCTGCGGCGCATATCTCCTGTGTACACATCTCCTGCGGTGCACATCTCCTGCTGCGCACATCTCCTGCTGTGGACATCTCCTGTGGTGCACATATCCTGCTATGTACATCTCCTAAGTGCTCATCTCCTGCTATGTAAATCTCCTGCGGCGCACATCTCCTGCGGCGCACATCTTCTGCGTGCACATCTCCTGCGGTGCACATCTCCAGTGGCGCACATCTCCTGCTGCGCAAATCTCCTGAGGTGCACATAAATGAAACATTTATTTACAAAAAATAATAATAATTAACTCAAATTCCTAAAAAAACTGTGCGTACACATCTCCTGCATTGCACATCTCCTGCTTGCACATCTCTTGCGGCGCACATCTCCTGCTATGTCTATCTCCTGCGGCGCACATCTCCTGCTATGTACATCTCCTGCTGCGCATATCGCCTGCGGCGCACATCTCCTGCAGTGCACATCTCCTGCTGCGCACATCTCCTGCGGTGCACATCTCCTGCTGCGCAAATCTCCTGCAGTGCACGTCTCCTGCGGTGCACATCTCCGATGGCGCACATCTCCTGAGTGCACATCTCCTGCGGCGCACATCTCCTGCAGCGCACATCTCCTAAGTGCACATCTCCTGCGTACACATCTCTTGCGGTGCACATCTCCAGTGGCGCACATCTCCTGCTGCGGAAATCTCCTGCGGTGAACATCCTGCGTCGCACACCCTGCGGTGCACATAAATGAAACATTTATTCACAAAAAATAATAATAATTAACTCAAATTCCTAAAAAAACTGTGCGCACACATCCTGTGGCGCACATCTCCTGCGGCACTCATCTCCTGCGGCGCATATCTCCTGTGTACACATCTCCTGCTGTGCACATCTCCTGCTGCGCACATCTCCTGCGGTGGACATCTCCTGCGGCGCACATCTCCTGCTATGTACATCTCCTGCTGCGCATATCGCCTGCGGCGCACATCTCCTGCGGTGCACATCTCCGATGGCGCACATCTCCTGCGTGCACATCTCCTGAGGCGCACATCTCCTGCAGCGCACATCTCCTAAGTGCACATCTCCTGCGTGCACATCTCTTGCGGTGCACATCTCCAGTGGCGCACATCTCCTGCTGCGGAAATCTCCTGCGGTGAACATCCTGCGTCGCACACCCTGCGGTGCACATAAATGAAACATTTATTCACAAAAAATAATAATAATTAACTCAAATTCCTAAAAAACTGTGCGCACACATCCTGCAGCGCACATCTCCTGCTATGTACATCTCCTGCGGCGCACATCTCCTGCGTGCACATCTCCTGCGTGCACATCTCCTGCTATGTACATCTCCTGCTGCGCATATCGCCTGCGGCGCACATCTCCTGCTATGTACATCTCCTGCGGCGCACATCTCCTGCAGCGCACGTCTCCTGCGGTGCACATCTCCTAATGCGCACATCTCCGGCAGTGCACATCTCTTACGGCGCACACCCTGTGGTGCACATAAATGAAAAATTTATTTACAAAAAAATATTATTAAATCAAATTAATAAAAAAAACGTGTGCGCAAACCCTGCTGCGCACATCTCCTGAGGCGCACATCTCCTGCTGCTCACATATCCTGCGTTGCACATCTCCTGCGTGCACATCTCCTGCGGCGCACATCTCCTGCGGTGCACATCTCCGGTGGCGCATATCGCCTGCGGCGCACATCTCCTGCTATGTACATCTCCTGCGGCGCACATCTCCTGCGTGCACATCTCCTGCTATGTACATCTCCTGCGGCGCACATCTCCTGCGTCGCACACCCTGCGGTGCAAATAAATTAAACATTTATTTACAAAAAATAATAATAATTAACTCAAATTCCTAAAAAAACTGTGAGCACACATCCTGCATTGCACATCTCCTGCTTGCACATCTCTTGCGGCGCACATCTCCTGCTATGTATATCTCCTGCGGCGCACATCTCCTGCTATGTACATCTCCTGCTGCGCATATCGCCTGCGGCGCACATCTCCTGCGGTGCACATCTCCGATGGCGCACATCTCCTGCGTGCACATCTCCTGCGGCGCACATCTCCTGCAGCGCACATCTCCTAAGTGCACATCTCCTGCGTGCACATCTCTTGCGGTGCACATCTCCAGTGGCGCAGATCTCCTGCTGCGGAAATCTCCTGCGGTGAACATCCTGCGTCGCACACCCTGCGGTGCACATAAATGAAACATTTATTTACAAAAAATAATAATAATTAACTCAAATTCCTAAAAAAACTGTGCGCACACATCCTGTGGCACACATCTCCTGCGGCACTCATCTCCTGCGGCGCACATCTCCTGCGGTGCACGTCTCCTGCGGTGCACATCTCCTAATGCGCACATCTCCGGCAGTGCACATCTCTTACGGCGCACACCCTGCGGTGCACATAAATGAAACATTTATTTACAAAAAAATATTATTAAATCAAATTAATAAAAAAAACGTGTGCAAACACCCTGCTGCGCACATCTCCTGAGGCGCACATCTCCTGCTGCGCACATCTCCTGCGTGCACATCTCCGGTGGCGCATATCGCCTGCGGCGGACATCTCCTGCTATGTACATCTCCTGCGGCGCACATCTCCTGCGGTGCACATATCCTGCTATGTACATCTCCTAAGTGCACATCTCCTGCTATGTAAATCTCCTGCGGCGCACATCTCCTGCGGCGCACATCTTCTGCGTGCACATCTCCTGCGGTGCACATCTCCAGTGGCGCACATCTCCTGCTGCGCACATCTCCTGCGGTGCAGATCTCCTGCGGTGCACATCTCCTGCTGCGCAAATCTCCTGCAGTGCACGTCTCCTGCGTGCACATCTCCTGCTATGTACATCTCCTGCGGCGCAAATGTCCTGCGTGCACATCTCCTGCGGTGCACATCTCCAGTGGCGCACATCTCCTGCTGCGCAAATCTCCTGCGGTGTACATCCTGCGTCGCACACCCTGCGGTGCAAATAAATTAAACATTTATTTACAAAAAATAATAATAATTAACTCAAATTCCTAAAAAAACTGTGCGCACACATCCTGCATTGCACATCTCCTGCTTGCACATCTCTTGCGGCGCACATCTCCTGCTATGTCTATCTCCTGCGGCGCACATCTCCTGCTATGTACATCTCCTGCTGCGCATATCGCCTGCGGCGCACATCTCCTGCGGTGCACATCTCCGATGGCGCACATCTCCTGCGTGCACATCTCCTGCGGCGCACATCTCCTGCAGCGCACATCTCCTGCGTGCACATCTCCTGCTGCGCATATCGCCTGCGGCGCACATCTCCTGCGGTGGACATCTCCTGCGGTGCACATATCCTGCTATGTACATCTCCTGCGTGCTCATATCCTGCTATGTAAATCTCCTGCGGCGCACATCTCCTGCGTGCACATCTCCTGCGTGCACATCTCCTTTGGTGCACATCTCCAGTGGCGCACATCTCCTGCTGCGCAAATCTCCTGAGGTGCACATAAATGAAACATTTATTTACAAAAAATAATAATAATTAACTAAAATTCCTAAAAAAACTGTGCGTACACATCTCCTGCAGTGCACATCTCCTGCTGCGCACATCTCCTGCGGTGCACATCTCCTGCTGCGCAAATCTCCTGCAGTGCACGTCTCCTGCGGTGCACATCTCCGATGGCGCACATCTCCTGAGTGCACATGTCCTGCGGCGCACATCTCCTGCAGCGCACATCTCCTAAGTGCACATCTCCTGCGTACACATCTCTTGCGGTGCACATCTCCAGTGGCGCACATCTCCTGCTGCGGAAATCTCCAGCGGTGAACATCCTGCGTCGCACACCCTGCGGTGCACATAAATGAAACATTTATTCACAAAAAATAATAATAATTAACTCAAATTCCTAAAAAAACTGTGCGCACACATCCTGTGGCGCACATCTCCTGCGGCACTCATCTCCTGCGGCGCATATCTCCTGTGTACACATCTCCTGCTGTGCACATCTCCTGCTGCGCACATCTCCTGCGGCGCACATCTCCTGCTATGTACATCTCCTGCTGCGCATATCGCCTGCGGCGCACATCTCCTGCGGTGCACATCTCCGATGGCGCACATCTCCTGCGTGCACATCTCCTGCGGCGCACATCTCCTGCAGCGCACATCTCCTAAGTGCACATCTCCTGCGTGCACATCTCTTGCGGTGCACATCTCCAGTGGCGCACATCTCCTGCTGCGGAAATCTCCTGCGGTGAACATCCTGCGTCGCACACCCTGCGGTGCACATAAATGAAACATTTATTCACAAAAAATAATAATAATTAACTCAAATTCCTAAAAAACTGTGCGCACACATCCTGCAGCGCACATCTCCTGCTATGTACATCTCCTGCGGCGCACATCTCCTGCGTGCACATCTCCTGCGTGCACATCTCCTGCTATGTACATCTCCTGCTGCGCATATCGCCTGCGGCGCACATCTCCTGCTATGTACATCTCCTGCGGCGCACATCTCCTGCAGCGCACGTCTCCTGCGGTGCACATCTCCTAATGCGCACATCTCCGGCAGTGCACATGTCTTACGGCGCACACCCTGCGGTGCACATAAATGAAACATTTATTTACAAAAAAATATTATTAAATCAAATTAATAAAAAAAACGTGTGCACAAACCCTGCTGCGCACATCTCCTGAGGCGCACATCTCCTGCTGCGCACATATCCTGCGTTGCACATCTCCTGCGTGCACATCTCCTGCGGCGCACATCTCCTGCGGTGCACATCTCCGGTGGCGCATATCGCCTGCGGCGCACATCTCCTGCTATGTACATCTCCTGCGGCGCACATCTCCTGCGTGCACATCTCCTGCTATGTACATCTCCTGCGGTGCACATCTCCTGCGTGCACATCTCCTGTGGTGCAAATCTCCAGTGGCGCACATCTCCTGCTGCGCAAATCTCCTGCGGTGTACATCCTGCGTCGCACACCCTGCGGTGCAAATAAATTAAACATTTATTTACAAAAAATAATAATAATTAACTCAAATTCCTAAAAAAACTGTGCGCACACATCCTGCATTGCACATCTCCTGCTTGCACATCTCTTGCGGCGCACATCTCCTGCTATGTATATCTCCTGCGGCGCACATCTCCTGCTATGTACATCTCCTGCTGCGCATATCGCCTGCGGCGCACATCTCCTGCGGTGCACATCTCCGATGGCGCACATCTCCTGCGTGCACATCTCCTGCGGCGCACATCTCCTGCAGCGCACATTTCCTAAGTGCACATCTCCTGCGTGCACATCTCTTGCGGTGCACATCTCCAGTGGCGCAGATCTCCTGCTGCGGAAATCTCCTGCGGTGAACATCCTGCGTCGCACACCCGGCGGTGCACATAAATGAAACATTTATTTACAAAAAATAATAATAATTAACTCAAATTCCTAAAAAAACTGTGCGCACACATCCTGTGGCACACATCTCCTGCGGCACTCATCTCCTGCGGCGCACATCTCCTGCGGTGCACGTCTCCTGCGGTGCACATCTCCTAATGCGCACATCTCCGGCAGTGCACATCTCTTACGGCGCACACCCTGCGGTGCACATAAATGAAACATTTATTTACAAAAAAATATTATTAAATCAAATTAATAAAAAAAACGTGTGCACACACCCTGCTGCGCACATCTCCTGAGGCGCACATCTCCTGCTGCGCACATCTCCTGCGTGCACATATCCTGCGTTACACATCTCCTGCGTGCACATCTCCTGCGGCGCACATCTCCTGCGGTGCACATCTCCGGTGGCGCATATCGCCTGCGGCGGACATCTCCTGCTATGTACATCTCCTGCGGCGCACATCTCCTGCGGTGCACTTTTCCTGCTATGTACATCTCCTAAGTGCTCATCTCCTATTATGTAAATCTCCTGCGGCGCACATCTCCTGCGGCGCACATCTTCTGCGTGCACATCTCCTGCGGTGCACATCTCCAGTGGCGCACATCTCCTGCTGCGCAAATCTCCTGAGGTGCACATAAATGAAACATTTATTTACAAAAAAAAATAATAATTAACTCAAATTCCTAAAAAAACTGTGCGTACACATCTCCTGCAGTGCACATCTCCTGCTGCGCACATCTCCTGCGGTGCAGATCTCCTGCGGTGCACATCTCCTGCTGCGCAAATCTCCTGCAGTGCACGTCTCCTGCGTTCACATCTCCTGCTATGTACATCTCCTGCGGCGCAAATGTCCTGCGTGCACATCTCCTGCGGTGCACATCTCCAGTGGCGCACATCTCCTGCTGCGCAAATCTCCTGCGGTGTACATCCTGCGTCGCACACCCTGCGGTGCAAATAAATTAAACATTTATTTACAAAAAATAATAATAATTAACTCAAATTCCTAAAAAAACTGTGCGCACACATCCTGCATTGCACATCTCCTGCTTGCACATCTCTTGCGGCGCACATCTCCTGCTATGTATATCTCCTGCGGCGCACATCTCCTGCTATGTACATCTCCTGCTGCGCATATCGCCTGCGGCGCACATCTCCTGCGGTGCACATCTCCGATGGCGCACATCTCCTGCGTGCACATCTCCTGCGGCGCACATCTCCTGCAGCGCACATCTCCTAAGTGCACATCTCCTGCGTGCACATCTCTTGCGGTGCACATCTCCAGTGGCGCACATCTCCTGCTGCGGAAATCTCCTGCGGTGAACATCCTGCGTCGCACACTCTGCGGTGCACATAAATGAAACATTTATTCACAAAAAATAGTAATAATTAACTCAAATTCCTAAAAAAACTGTGCGCACACATCCTGTGGCGAACATCTCCTGCGGCACTCATCTCCTGCGGCGCATATCTCCTGTGTACACATCTCCTGCTGTGCACATCTCCTGCTGCGCACATCTCCTGCGGTGGACATCTCCTGCGGTGCACATATCCTGCTATGTACATCTCCTGCGTGCTTATCTCCTGCTATGTAAATCTCCTGCGGCGCACATCTCCTGCGTGCACATCTCCTGCGTGCACATCTCCTGTGGTGCACATCTCCAGTGGCGCACATCTCCTGCTGCGCAAATCTCCTGAGGTGCACATAAATGAAACATTTATTTACAAAAAATAATAATAATTAACTCAAATTCCTAAAAAAACTGTGCGTACACATCTCCTGCAGTGCAAATCTCCTGCTGCGCACATCTCCTGCGGTGCAGATCTCCTGCGGTGCACATCTCCTGCTGCGCAAATCTCCTGCAGTGCACGTCTCCTGCGTTCACATCTCCTGCTATGTACATCTCCTGCGGCTCAAATGTCCTGCGTGCACATCTCCTGCTGTGCACATCTCCAGTGGCGCACATCTCCTGCTGCGCAAATCTCCTGCGGTGTACATCCTGCGTCGCACACCCTGCGGTGCAAATAAATTAAACATTTATTTACAAAAAATAATAATAATTAACTCAAATTCCTAAAAAAACTGTGCGCACACATCCTGCATTGCACATCTCCTGCTTGCACATCTCTTGCGGCGCACATCTCCTGCTATGTACATCTCCTGCTGCGCATATCGCCTGCGGCGCACATCTCCTGCGGTGCACATCTCCGATGGCGCACATCTCCTGCGTGCACATCTCCTGCGGCGCACATCTCCTGCAGCGCACATCTCCTAAGTGCACATCTCCTGCGTGCACATCTCTTGCGGTGCACATCTCCAGTGGCGCACATCTCCTGCTGCGGAAATCTCCTGCGGTGAACATCCTGCGTCGCACACTCTGCGGTGCACATAAATGAAACATTTATTCACAAAATATAATAATAATTAACTCAAATTCCTAAAAAAACTGTGCGCACACATCCTGTGGCGCACATCTCCTGCGTGCTAATCTCCTGCGTGCACATCTCCTGCGGTGCACATCTCCTGCGGCGCACATCTCCTGCGGTGCACATCTCCTGCTGCGCACATCTCCTGTGGTGCATATCTCCTGTTGCGCACATCTCCTGCGGTGCATATCTCTTGCGGCGCACATCCTGCGTTGCGAACTATGCGTTGCACATAAATAAAACAGTTATTTACAAAAAAAGAAAAAATCAAATCAAATTAATAAAAAAACTGCGGCACACATCTCCTGCTGCGCATATCGCCTGCTGCGCACATCTCCTGCTATGTACGTCTCCTGCGGCTCACATCTCCTGCATGCACATCTCCTGCAGCGCACATCTCCTGCAGTGAATATCCCAAGTGGTGCACATCTCCTAATGCGCACGTCTCCTGCGGAACACATCTCCTGCTGCGCACATCTCCTGCGGTGCACATCTCCTAATGCGCACATCTCCGGCGGTGCACATCTCTTGCGGCGCACACCCTGCGGTGCACATAAATGAAACATTTATTTACAAAAAAATATTATTAAATCAAGTTAATAAAAAAAACGTGTGCACACACCCTGCTGCGCACATCTCCTGCGGCGCACATCTCCTGCTGCGCACATCTCCTGCGGTGCACATCTCCTGCTGCGCACATCTCCTGCGGTGCACATCTCCTGCTGCGCACATCTCCTGCGTACAAATCTCCTGCGGTGCACATCTCCTGCTGCGCACATCTCCTGCGGTGTACATCTCCTGCGGTGCACATCTCCTGCAGTGCACACATCCTGCGGCGCACATCTCCTGCGGCGCTAATCTCCTGCGTGCTAATCTCCTGCGTGCACATGTCCTGCGGTGCACATCTCCTGCGGCGCACATCTCCTGCGGTGCACATCTCCTGCTGCGCACATCTCCTGTGGTGCACATTTCCTGTTGCGCACATCTCCTGCGGTGCATATCTCTTGTGGCGCACATCCTGCGTTGCGAACCCTGCGTTGCACATAAATGAAACAGTTATTTACAAAAAAATTAAAAAATCAAATCAAATTAATAAAAAAACTGCGGCACACATCTCCTGATGCGCATATTGCCTGCGGCGCACATCTCCTGCTATGTACATCTCCTGCGGCTCACATCTCCTGCATGCACATCTCCTGCGGCGCACATCTCCTGCGATGCACATCTCCAGTGGCGCACATCTCCTGCTGCGCATATCGCCTGCGGCGCATATCTCCTGCTATGTACATGTCCTGCAGCGCACATTTCCTGTGCACATCTCCTGCAGTGCATATCTCAAGTGGTGCACATCTCCTGCTGCGCACATCTCCTGCGGCGCATATCTCCTGCGTACACATCTCCTGCGGTGCACATCTCCTGCTGCGCACATCTCCTGCGTTGTACATCTCCTGCGGTGCACATCTCCTGCTGCCCACATCTCCGGCGGTGCAAATCTCTTGCGGCGCACATCCTGCGGCGCACACCCTTCGTTGCACATAAATGAAACATTTATTTACAAAAAAATTATAATAATGAACTCAAATTAATAAAAAAACTGTGCGCACACATCCTGCGGCGCACATCTCCTGCGTGCCAATCTCCTGCTGCGCACATCTCCTGCGGTGCACATCTCCTGCGGCGCACATCTCCTGCGGTGCACTTCTCCTGCGGCGCACATCTCCTGCTGCACACATCTCCTGCGGTGCACATCTCTTGCGGCGCACATCCTGCGGCGCACACCCTGCGTTGCACATAAATGAAACATTTATTTACAAAAAAATCAAAAAATCAAATCAAATTAATAAAAAAACTGCGGCACACATCTCCTGCTGCGCATATCGCCTGCGGCGCACATCTCCTGCTATGTACATCTCCTGCGGCTCACATCTCCTGCATGCACATCTCCTGTGGCGCACATATCCTGCGATGCACATCTCCAGTGGCGCACATCTCCGGCGGTGCACATCTCTTGCGGCGCGCACCCTGCGGTGCACATAAATGAAACATTTATTTACAAAAAAATAATAATAATTAACTCAAATTAATAAAAAAACTGTGCGCACAAATCCTGCAGCGCACATCTCCTGCGTGCTAATCTCCTGCGTGCACATCTCCTGCGGTGCACATCTCCTGCTGCGCACATCTCCTGTGGTGCACATCTCCTGTTGCGCACATCTCCTGCGGTGCATATCTCTTGCGGCGCACATCCTGCGTTGCGAACTATGTGTTGCACATAAATAAAACAGTTATTTACAAAAAAAGAAAAAAATCAAATCAAATTAATAAAGAAACTGCGGCACACATCTCCTGCTGCGCATATCGCCTGCGGCGCACATCTCCTGCTATGTACGTCTCCTGCGGCTCACATCTCCTGCATGCACATCTCCTGCAGCGCACATCTCCTGCAGTGAATATCCCAAGTGGTGCACATCTCCTGCTGCGCACGTCTCCTGCGGCACACATCTCCTGCTGCGCACATCTCCTGCGGTGCACATCTCCTAATGCGCACATCTCCGGCGGTGCACATCTCTTGCGGCGCACACCCTGCGGTGTACATAAATGAAACATTTATTTACAAAAAAATATTATTAAATCAAATTAATAAAAAAAACGTGTGCACACACCCTGCTGCGCACATCTCCTGCGGCGCACATCTCCTGTGGCGCACATCTCTTGCGGCGCACATCTCTTGCGGTGCACATCTTCTGCTGCGCACATCTCCTGCGGTGCACATCTCCTGCTGCGCACATCTCCTGCGTGCACATCTCTTGCGCCGCACATCCTGCGGCGCACACCCTGCGTTGCACATAAATGAAACATTTATTTACAAAAAAATCAAAAAATCAAATCAAATTAATAAAAAAACTGCGGCACACATCTCCTGCTGCGCAAATCTCCTGCGGCGCACATCTCCTGCTATGTACATCTCCAGTGGCGCACATCTCCGGCGGTGCACATCTCTTGCGGCGCGCACCCTGCGGTGCACATAAATGAAACATTTATTTACAAAAAAATAATAATAATTAACTCAAATTAATAAAAAAACTGTGCGCACAAATCCTGCAGCGCACATCTCCTGTGGTGCACATCTCCTGTTGCGCACATCTCCTGCGGTGCACATCTCCTGCGGTGCACATCTCCTGCTGTGCACATCTCCTGTGGTGCACATCTCCTGTTGCGCACATCTCCTGCGGTGCATATCTCTTGCGGCGCACATCCTGCGTTGCGAACTATGCGTTGCACATAAATAAAACAGTTATTTACAAAAAAAGAAAAAAATCAAATCAAATTAATAAAAAAACTGCGGCACACATCTTCTGCTGCGCATATCGCCTGCGGCGCACATCTCCTGCTATGTACCTCTCCTGCGGCTCACATCTCCTGCATGCACATCTCCTGCAGCGCACATCTCCTGCAGTGAATATCCCAAGTGGTGCACATCTCCTGCTGCGCACGTCTCCTGCGGCACACATCTCCTGCTGCGCACATCTCCTGCGGTGCACATCTCCTAATGCGCACATCTCCGGCGGTGCACATCTCTTGCGGCGCACACCCTGCGGTGCACATAAATGAAACATTTATTTACAAAAAAATATTATTAAATCAAATTAATAAAAAAAACGTGTGCACACACCCTGCTGCGCACATCTCCTGCGGCGCACATCTCCTGTGGCGCACATCTCTTGCGGCGCACATCTCTTGCGGCGCACATCTCTTGCGGTGCACATCTCCTGCTGCGCACATCTCCTGCGGTGTACATCTCCTGCGGTGCACATCTCCTGCTGCGCACATCTCCTGCAGTGCACACATCCTGCGGCGCACATCTCCTGCGTGCTAATCTCCTGCGTGCACATCTCCTGCGGTGCACATCTCCTGCGGCGCACATCTCCTGCGGTGCACATCTCCTGCTGCGCACATCTCCTGTGGTGCACATTTCCTGTTGCGCACATCTCCTGCTGTGCATATCTCTTGTGGCGCACATCCTGCGTTGCGAACCCTGCGTTGCACATAAATAAAACAGTTATTTACAAAAAAATTAAAAAATCAAATCAAATTAATAAAAAAACTGCGGCACACATCTCCTGATGCGCATATTGCCTGCGGCGCACATCTCCTGCTATGTACATCTCCTGCGGCTCACATCTCCTGCATGCACATCTCCTGCGGCGCACATCTCCTGCGATGCACATCTCCAGTGGCGCACATCTCCTGCTGCGCATATCGCCTGCGGCGCATATCTCCTGCTATGTACATGTCCTGCAGCGCACATTTCCTGTGCACATCTCCTGCAGTGCTAATCTCAAGTGGTGCACATCTCCTGCTGCGCACATCTCCTGCGGCGCATATCTCCTGCGTACACATCTCCTGCGGTGCACATCTCCTGCGGCGCACATCTCCTGCTATGTACATCTCCTGCGGCTCACATCTCCTGCATGCACATCTCCTGCGGCGCACATATCCTGCGATGCACATCTCCAGTGGCGCACATCTCCGGCGGTGCACATCTCTTGCGGCGCGCACCCTGCGGTGCACATAAATGAAACATTTATTTACAAAAAAATAATAATAATTAACTCAAATTAATAAAAAAACTGTGCGCACAAATCCTGCAGCGCACATCTCCTGCGTGCTAATCTCCTGCGTGCACATCTCCTGCGGTGCACATCTCCTGCTGCGCACATCTCCTGTGGTGCACATCTCCTGTTGCGCACATCTCCTGCGGTGCATATCTCTTGCGGCGCACATCCTGCGTTGCGAACTATGCGTTGCACATAAATAAAAGAGTTATTTACAAAAAAAGAAAAAAATCAAATCAAATTAATAAAAAAACTGCGGCACACATCTCCTGCTGCGCATATCGCCTGCGGCGCACATCTCCTGCTATGTACGTCTCCTGCGGCTCACATCTCCTGCATGCACATCTCCTGCAGCGCACATCTCCTGCAGTGCACACATCCTGCGGCGCACATCTCCTGCGTGCTAATCTCCTGCGTGCACATCTCCTGCGGTGCACATCTCCTGCGGCGCACATCTCCTGCGGTGCACATCTCCTGCTGCGCACATCTCCTGTGGTGCACATTTCCTGTTGCGCACATCTCCTGCGGTGCATATCTCTTGTGGCGCACATCCTGCGTTGCGAACCCTGCGTTGCACATAAATAAAACAGTTATTTACAAAAAAATTAAAAAATCAAATCAAATTAATAAAAAAACTGCGGCACACATCTCCTGATGTGCATATTGCCTGCGGCGCACATCTCCTGCTATGTACATCTCCTGCGGCTCACATCTCCTGCATGCACATCTCCTGCGGCGCACATCTCCTGCGATGCACATCTCCAGTGGCGCACATCTCCTGCTGCGCATATCGCCTGCGGCGCATATCTCCTGCTATGTACATGTCCTGCAGCGCACATTTCCTGTGCACATCTCCTGCAGTGCATATCTCAAGTGGTGCACATCTCCTGCTGCGCACATCTCCTGCGGCGCATATCTCCTGCGTACACATCTCCTGCGGTGCACATCTCCTGCTGCGCACATCTCCTGCGTTGTACATCTCCTGCGGTGCACATCTCCTGCTGCCCACATCTCCGGCGATGCAAATCTCTTGCGGCGCACATCCTGCGGCGCACACCCTTCGTTGCACATAAATGAAACATTTATTTACAAAAAAATTATAATAATGAACTCAAATTAATAAAAAAACTGTGCGCACACATCCTGCGGCGCACATCTCCTGCGTGCCAATCTCCTGCTGCGCACATCTCCTGCGGTGCACATCTCCTGCGGCGCACATCTCCTGCGGTGCACTTCTCCTGCGGCGCACATCTCCTGCTGCACACATCTCCTGCGGTGCACATCTCTTGCGGCGCACATCCTGCGGCGCACACCCTGCGTTGCACATAAATGAAACATTTATTTACAAAAAAATCAAAAAATCAAATCAAATTAATAAAAAAACTGCGGCACACATCTCCTGCTGCGCATATCGCCTGCGGCGCACATCTCCTGCTATGTACATCTCCTGCGGCTCACATCTCCTGCATGCACATCTCCTGCGGCGCACATATCCTGCGATGCACATCTCCAGTGGCGCACATCTCCGGCGGTGCACATCTCTTGCGGCGCGCACCCTGCGGTGCACATAAATGAAACATTTATTTACAAAAAAATAATAATAATTAACTCAAATTAATAAAAAAAACTGTGCGCACAAATCCTGCAGCGCACATCTCCTGCGTGCTAATCTCCTGCGTGCACATCTCCTGCGGTGCACATCTCCTGCTGCGCACATCTCCTGTGGTGCACATCTCCTGTTGCGCACATCTCCTGCGGTGCATATCTCTCGCGGCGCACATCCTGCGTTGCGAACTATGCGTTGCACATAAATAAAACAGTTATTTACAAAAAAAGAAAAAAATCAAATCAAATTAATAAAAAAACTGCGGCACACATCTCCTGCTGCGCATATCGCCTGCGGCGCACATCTCCTGCTATGTACGTCTCCTGCGGCTCACATCTCCTGCATGCACATCTCCTGCAGCGCACATCTCCTGCAGTGAATATCCCAAGTGGTGCACATCTCCTGCTGCGCACGTCTCCTGCGGCACACATCTCCTGCTGCGCACATCTCCTGCGGTGCACATCTCCTAATGCGCACATCTCCGGCGGTGCACATCTCTTGCGGCGCACACCCTGCGGTGCACATAAATGAAACATTTATTTACAAAAAAATATTATTAAATCAAATTAATAAAAAAAACGTGTGCACACACCCTGCTGCGCACATCTCCTGCGGCGCACATCTCCTGTGGCGCACATCTCTTGCGGCGCACATCTCTTGCGGTGCACATCTCCTGCGGCGCACGTCTCCTGTGGCGCACATCTCTTGCGGCGCACATCTCTTGCGGTGCACATCTCCTGCTGCGCACATCTCCTGCGGTCCACATCTCCTGCTGCGCACATCTCCTGCAGTGCACCTCTCCTGCTGCGCACATCTCCTGTGGTGCACATCTCCTGCGGTGAACATCCTGCGTCGCACACCCTGCGGTGCACATCTCCTGAGGCGCACATCTCATGCTGCGCACATCTCCTGCGGCGCACATCTCCTGCTATGTACATCTCCTGCTGCGCATATCGCCTGCGGCGCACATCTCCTGCTATGTACATCTCCTGCGGCGCACATCTCCTGCGTGCACATCTCCTGCTATGTACATCTCCTGCGGCGCACATCTCCTGCGTGCACATCTCCTGTGGTGCACATCTCCAGTGGCGCACATCTCCTGCTGCGCAAATCTCCTGCGGTGTACATCCTGCGTCGCACACCCTGCGGTGCAAATAAATTAAACATTTATTTACAAAAAATAATAATAATTAACTCAAATTCCTAAAAAAACTGTGCGCACACATCCTGCATTGCACATCTCCTGCTTGCACATCTCCTGCGGCGCATATCTCCTGTGTACACATCTCCTGCGGTGCACATCTCCTGCTGCGCACATCTCCTGCGGTGGACATCTCCTGTGGTGCACATATCCTGCTATGTATATCTCCTAAGTGCTCATCTCCTGCTATGTAAATCTCCTGCGGCGCACATCTCCTGCGGCGCACATCTTCTGCGTCCACATCTCCTGCGATGCACATCTCCAGTGGCGCACATCTCCTGCTGCGCAAATCTCCTGAGGTGCACATAAATGAAACATTTATTTACAAAAAATAATAATAATTAACTCAAATTCCTAAAAAAACTGTGCGTACACATCTCCTGCATTGCACATCTCCTGCTTGCACATCTCTTGCGGCACACATCTCCTGCTATGTCTATCTCATGCGGCGCACATCTCCTGCTATGTACATCTCCTGCTGCGCATATCGCCTGCGGCGCACATCTCCTGCGGTGCACATCTCCGATGGCGCACATCTCCTGCGTGCACATCTCCTGCGGCGCACATCTCCTGCAGCGCACATCTCCTGCTGCGCACATCTCCTGCGGTGCACATCTCCTGCTGCGCAAATCTCCTGCAGTGCACGTCTCCTGCGGTGCACATCTCCGATGGCGCACATCTCCTGAGTGCACATCTCCTGCGGCGCACATCTCCTGCAGCGCACATCTCCTAAGTGCACATCTCCTGCGTACACATCTCTTGCGGTGCACATCTCCAGTGGCGCACATCTCCTGCTGCGGAAATCTCCTGCGGTGAACATCCTGCGTCGCACACCCTGCGGTGCACATAAATGAAACATTTATTCACAAAAAATAATAATAATTAACTCAAATTCCTAAAAAAACTGTGCGCACACATCCTGTGGCGCACATCTCCTGCGGCACTCATCTCCTGCGGCGCATATCTCCTGTGTACACATCTCCTGCTGTGCACATCTCCTGCTGCGCACATCTCCTGCGGTGGACATCTCCTGCGGCGCACATCTCCTGCTATGTACATCTCCTGCTGCGCATATCGCCTGCGGCGCACATCTCCTGCGGTGCACATCTCCGATGGCGCACATCTCCTGCGAGCACATCTCCTGCGGCGCACATCTCCTGCAGCGCACATCTCCTAAGTGCACATCTCCTGCGTGCACATCTCTTGCGGTGCACATCTCCAGTGGCGCACATCTCCTGCTGCGGAAATCTCCTGCGGTGAACATCCTGCGTCGCACACCCTGCGGTGCACATAAATGAAACATTTATTCACAAAAAATAATAATAATTAACTCAAATTCCTAAAAAACTGTGCGCACACATCCTGCAGCGCACATCTCCTGCTATGTACATCTCCTGCGGCGCACATCTCCTGCGTGCACATCTCCTGCGTGCACATCTCCTGCTATGTACATCTCCTGCTGCGCATATCGCCTGCGGCGCACATCTCCTGCTATGTACATCTCCTGCGGCGCACATCTCCTGCAGCGCATGTCTCCTGCGGTGCACATCTCCTAATGCGCACATCTCCGGCAGTGCACATCTCTTACGGCGCACACCCTGCGGTGCACATAAATGAAACATTTATTTACAAAAAAATATTATTAAATCAAATTAATAAAAAAAACGTGTGCGCAAACCCTGCTGCGCACATCTCCTGAGGCGCACATCTCCTGCTGCGCACATATCCTGCGTTGCACATCTCCTGCGTGCACATCTCCTGCGGCGCACATCTCCTGCGGTGCACATCTCCGGTGGCGCATATCGCCTGCGGCGCACATCTCCTGCTATGTACATCTCCTGCGGCGCACATCTCCTGCGTGCACATCTCCTGCTATGTACATCTCCTGCGGCGCACATCTCCTGCGTGCACATCTCCTGTGTTGCAAATCTCCAGTGGCGCACATCTCCTGCTGCGCAAATCTCCTGCGGTGTACATCCTGCGTCGCACACCCTGCGGTGCAAATAAATTAAACATTTATTTACAAAAAATAATAATAATTAACTCAAATTCCTAAAAAAACTGTGCGCACACATCCTGCATTGCACATCTCCTGCTTGCACATCTCTTGCGGCGCACATCTCCTGCTATGTATATCTCCTGCGGCGCACATCTCCTGCTATGTACATCTCCTGCTGCGCATATCGCCTGCGGCTCACATCTCCTGCGGTGCACATCTCCGATGGCGCACATCTCCTGCGTGCACATCTCCTGCGGCGCACATCTCCTGCAGCGCACATCTCCTAAGTGCACATCTCCTGCGTGCACATCTCTTGCGGTGCACATCTCCAGTGGCGCAGATCTCCTGCTGCGGAAATCTCCTGCGGTGAACATCCTGCGTCGCACACCCTGCGGTGCACATAAATGAAACATTTATTTACAAAAAATAATAATAATTAACTCAAATTCCTAAAAAAACTGTGCGCACACATCCTGTGGCACACATCTCCTGCGGCACTCATCTCCTGCGGCGCACATCTCCTGCGGTGCACGTCTCTTGCGGCGCACACCCTGCGGTGTACATAAATGAAACATTTATTTACAAAAAAATATTATTAAATCAAATTAATAAAAAAAACGTGTGCACACACCCTGCTGCGCACATCTCCTGCGGCGCACATCTCCTGTGGCGCACATCTCTTGCGGCGCACATCTCTTGCGGTGCACATCTCCTGCTGCGCACATCTCCTGCGGTGCACATCTCCTGCTGCGCACATCTCCTGCGGTGCACATCTCCTGCTGCGCACATCTCCTGCGTGCACATCTCTTGCGCCGCACATCTCCTGCGGCGCACATCTCTTGCTGCGCACATCTCCTGCGGTGCACATCTCTTGCGGCGCACCTCCTGCGGCGCACACCCTGCGTTGCACATAAATGAAACATTTATTTACAAAAAAATCAAAAAATCAAATCAAATTAATAAAAAAACTGCGGCACACATCTCCTGCTGCGCATATCTCCTGCGGCGCACATCTCCTGCTATGTACATCTCCAGTGGCGCACATCTCCGGCGGTGCACATCTCTTGCGGCGCGCACCCTGCGGTGCACATAAATGAAACATTTATTTACAAAAAAATAATAATTAACTCAAATTAATAAAAAAACTGTGCGCACAAATCCTGCAGCGCACATCTCCTGTGGTGCACATCTCCTGTTGCGCACATCTCCTGCGGTGCACATCTCCTGCGGTGCACATCTCCTGCTGCGCACATCTCCTGTGGTGCACATCTCCTGTTGCGCACATCTCCTGCGGTGCATATCTCTTGCGGCGCACATCCTGCGTTGCGAACTATGCGTTGCACATAAATAAAACAGTTATTTACAAAAAAAGAAAAAAATCAAATCAAATTAATAAAAAAACTGCGGCACACATCTCCTGCTGCGCATATCGCCTGCGGCGCACATCTCCTGCTATGTACGTCTCCTGCGGCTCACATCTCCTGCATGCACATCTCCTGCAGCGCACATCTCCTGCAGTGAATATCCCAAGTGGTGCACATCTCCTGCTGCGCACGTCTCCTGCGGCACACATCTCCTGCTGCGCACATCTCCTGCGGTGCACATCTCCTAATGCGCACATCTCCGGCGGTGCACATCTCTTGCGGCGCACACCCTGCGGTGCGCATAAATGAAACATTTATTTACAAAAAAATATTATTAAATCAAATTAATAAAAAAAACGTGTGCACACACCCTGCTGCGCACATCTCCTAAGTGCACATCTCCTGCGTGCACATCTCTTGCGGTGCACATCTCCAGTGGCGCACATCTCCTGCTGCGGAAATCTCCTGCGGTGAACATCCTGCGTCGCACACCTTGCGGTGCACATAAATGAAACATTTATTTACAAAAAATAATAATAATTAACTCAAATTCCTAAAAAAACTGTGCGCACACATCCTGTGGCGCACATCTCCTGCGGCGCATATCTCCTGTGTACACATCTCCTGCGGTGCACATCTCCTGCTGCGCACATCTCCTGCGGTGGACATCTCCTGTGGTGCACATATCCTGCTATGTACATCTCCTAAGTGCTCATCTCCTGCTATGTAAATCTCCTGCGGCGCACATCTCCTGCGGCGCACATCTTCTGCGTGCACATCTCCTGCGGTGAACATCTCCTGCTGCGCACATCTCCTGCGGTGCAGATCTCCTGCGGTGCACATCTCCTGCTGCGCACATCTCCTGCGGTGCAGATCTCCTGCGGTGCACATATCCTGCTATGTACATCTCCTAAGTGCTCATCTCCTGCTATGTAAATCTCCTGCGGCGCACATCTCCTGCGGCGCACATCTTCTGCGTGCACATCTCCTGCGGTGCACATCTCCTGCTGCGCACATCTCCTGCGGTGCAGATCTCCTGCGGTGCACATCTCCTGCTGCGCACATCTCCTGCTGTGCAGATCTCCTGCGGTGCACATCTCCTGCTGCGCAAATCTCCTGCAGTGCACGTTTCCTGCGTGCACATCTCCTGCTATGTACATCTCCTGCGGCGCAAATGTCCTGCGTGCACATCTCCTGCGGTGCACATCTCCAGTGGCGCACATCTCCTGCTGCGCAAATCTCCTGCGGTGTACATCCTGCGTCGCACACCCTGCGGTGCACATAAATGAAACATTTATTTACAAAAAAATATTATTAAATCAAGCTAATAAAAAAAACGTGTGCACACACCCTGCTGCGCACATCTCCTGAGGCGCACATCTCATGCTGCGCACATCTCCTGCGGCGCACATCTCCTGCTATGTACATCTCCTGCTGCGCATATCGCCTGCGGCGCACATCTCCTGCTATGTACATCTCCTGCGGCGCACATCTCCTGCGTGCACATCTCCTGCTATGTACATCTCCTGCGGCGCACATCTCCTGCGTGCACATCTCCTGTGGTGCACATCTCCAGTGGCGCACATCTCCTGCTGCGCAAATCTCCTGCGGTGTACATCCTGCGTCGCACACCCTGCGGTGCAAATAAATTAAACATTTATTTACAAAAAATAATAATAATTAACTCAAATTCCTAAAAAAACTGTGCGCACACATCCTGTGGCACACATCTCCTGCGGCACTCATCTCCTTCGTGCATATCTCCTGCGGTGCACATCTCCAGTGGCGCACATCTCCTGCTACACAAATCTCCTGCGGTGAAAATCCTGCATCGCACACCCTTCGGTGCACATAAATGAAACATTTATTTACAAAAAAATATTATTAAATCAAATTAATAAAAAAAACGTGTGCACACACCCTGCTGCGCACATCTCCTGAGGCGCACATCTCCTGCGTGCACATATCCTGCGTTGCACATCTCCTGCGTGCACATCTCCTGCGGCGCACATCTCCTGCGGTGCACATCTCCGGTGGCACATATCGCCTGCGGCGCACATCTCCTGCTATGTACATCTCCTGTGGCGCACATCTCCTGCGTGCACATCTCCTGCTATGTACATCTCCTGCGGCGCACATCTCCTGCGTGCACATCTCCTGCGGTGCACATCTCCAGTGGCGCACATCTCCTGCTGCGCAAATCTCCTGCGGTGTACATCCTGCGTCGCACACCCTGCGGTGCAAATAAATTAAACATTTATTTACAAAAAATAATAATAATTAACTCAAATTCCTAAAAAAACTGTGCGCACACATCCTGCATTGCACATCTCCTGCTTGCACATCTCCTGCGGCGCATATCTCCTGTGTACACATCTCCTGCGGTGCACATCTCCTGCTGCGCACATCTCCTGCGGTGGACATCTCCTGTGGTGCAAATATCCTGCTATGTACATCTCCTAAGTGCTCATCTCCTGCTATGTAAATCTCCTGCGGCGCACATCTCCTGCGGCGCACATCTTCTGCGTGCACATCTCCTGCGGTGCACATCTCCAGTGGCGCACATCTCCTGCTGCGCAAATCTCCTGAGGTGCACATAAATGAAACATTTATTTACAAAAAATAATAATAATTAACTCAAATTCCTAAAAAAACTGTGCGTACACATCTCCTGCATTGCACATCTCCTGCTTGCACATCTCTTGCGGCGCACATCTCCTGCTATGTCTATCTCCTGCGGCGCACATCTCCTGCTATGTACATCTCCTGCTGCGCATATCGCCTGCGGCGCACATCTCCTGCAGTGCACATCTCCTGCTGCGCACATCTCCTGCGGTGCACATCTCCTGCTGCGCAAATCTCCTGCAGTGCACGTCTCCTGCGGTGCACATCTCCGATGGCGCACATCTCCTGAGTGCACATCTCCTGCTCTGCACATCTCCTGCTGCGCACATCTCCTGCTCTGCACATCTCCTGTGACGCACATCTCCTGCTGCACACATCTTCTGCGGCACACATCTCCTGCGGTGCACATCTCCTGCTTCGCACATCTCCTGCAGTGCACATCTCTTGCGGCGCACATCCTGCGGCGCACACCCTGCGGTGCACATAAATGAAACATTTGTTTACAAAAAAATATTATTACATCAAATTAATAAAAAAACTGTGTGCACACATCCTGCTGCGCACATCTCCTGCTGTGCACATCTCCTGCGTTGCACATCTCCTGCGTGCAGATCTCCTGCGGCGCACATCTCCTGCGGTGCACATCTCCGGTGGCGCATATCGCCTGCGGCGCACATCTCCTGCTTTGTACATCTCCTGCGGCGCACATGTCCTGCGTGCAAATCTCCTGCTATAGACATCTCCTGCGGCGCACATCTCCTGCGGCGCACATCTCCTGCGTGCACATCTCCTGCGTGCTCATCTCCTGTGGTGCACATCTCCAGTGGCGCACATCTCCTGCGGTGCACATCTTCTGCTGCGCACATCTCCTGTGGTGCACATCTCCTGCGGCACTCATCTCCTGCGACGCATATCTCCTGCGTACACATCTCCTGCGGTGCACATCTCCTGCTGCGCACATCTCCGCCGGTGCATTTCTCTTGCGGCGCACCTCCTGCGGCGCACACCCTGCGTTGCACATAAATGAAACATTTATTTACAAAAAATAAAAAAATCAAATCAAATTAATAAAAAATCTGCGGCACACATCTCCTGCTGCGCATATCGCCTGCGGCGCACATCTCCTGCTATGTACATCTCCTGCGACTCACATCTCCTGCGGCGCACATCTCTTGCGGCGCACATCCTGCGGCGCACACCCTGCGTTGCACATAAATGAAACATTTATTTAAAAAGAAAATTATAATAATTAACTCAAATTAATAAAAAAACTGTGCGCACACATCCTGCGGCGCAAATCTCCTGCTGCGCACATCTCCTGCATTGCAGAACATAAGATGCACATAAATAAAATTAATAAAAAAACTGTGCGCACACATCCTGCGGCGCACATCTCCTGCGGCGCACATCTCCTGCGGTGCACATCTCAAGTGGTGCACATCTCCTGCTGAGCACATCTCCTGCGGCACACATCTCCTGCTGCGCACATCTCCTGCGGTGCACATCTCCTGCTGCGCACATTTCCGGCAGTGCACATCTCTTGCGGCGCACACCCTGCCGTGCACATAAATGAAACATTTACTTACAAAAAAAAATAATAATTAACTCAAATTAATAAAAAAACTGTGCGCACTAATCCTGCAACGCACATCTCCTGCTCTGCACATCTCCTGCTGCGCACATCTCCTGCTCTGCACATCTCCTGTGACGCACATCTCCTGCTGCGCACATCTTCTGCGGCACACATCTCTTGCGGTGCACATCTCCTGCTGCGCACATCTCCTGCAGTGCACATCTCTTGCGCACACATCCTGCGGCGCAAATCTCCTGCTGCGCACATCTCCTGCATTGCAGAACATAAGATGCACATAAATAAAATTAATAAAAAAACTGTGCGCACACATCCTGCGGCGCACATCTCCTGCGGCGCACATCTCCTGCGGTGCACATCTCCTGCTATGTACATCTCCTGCGGCGCACATCTCCTGCGGCGCACATCTACTGCGTGCACATCTCCTGCTATGTACATCTCCTGCGGCGCACATCTCCTGCGGCGCACATCTCCTGCGTGCACATCTCCTGCGTGCACATCTCCTGCGGTGCAGATCTCCTGCTATGTACATCTCCTGCGGCGCACATCTCCTGCGGCGCACATCTCCTGCGTGCACATCTCCTGCTATGTACATCTCCTGCGGCGCACATCTCCTGCGGCGCACATCTCCTGCGTGCACATCTCCTGCGTGCACATCTCCTGCGGTGCACATCTCCAGTGGCGCACATCTCCTGCTGCGCAAATCTCCTGCAGTGACCCTCCCTCGTCGCACACATCCTGCGGCGCACATCTCCTGCGGCACTCATCTCCTGCGGCGCATATCTCCTGCGTACACATCTCCTGCGGTGCACATCTCCTGCTGCGCACATTTCCGGCGGTGCACATCTCTTGCGGCGCACACCCTGCGGTGCACATAAATGAAACATTTACTTACAAAAAAAAAATAATAATTAACTCAAATTAATAAAAAAACTGTGCGCACTAATCCTGCAACGCACATCTCCTGCTCTGCACATCTCCTGCTGCGCACATCTCCTGCTCTGCACATCTCCTGTGACGCACATCTCCTGCTGCGCACATCTTCTGCGGCACACATCTCCTGCGTGCACATCTCCTGCAGCGCACATCTCCAGTGGCGCACATCTCCTGCTGCGCAAATCTCCTGCAGTGACCCTCCCTCGTCGCACACCCTGCGGTGCACATAAATGAAACATTTATTTACAAAAAATAATAATAATTAACTCAAATTCCTAAAAAAACTGTGCGCACACATCCTGCGGCGCACATCTCTTGCGGCACTCATCTCCTGCGGCGCATATCTCCTGCGTACACATCTCCTGCGGTGCACATCTCCTGCTGCGCACATCTCCGCCGGTGCATATCTCTTGCGGCGCACCTCCTGCGGCGCACACCCTGCGTTGCACATAAATGAAACATTTATTTACAAAAAAATAAAAAAATAAAATCAAATTAATAAAAAAACTGCGGCACACATCTCCTGCTGCGCATATCGCCTGCGGCGCACATCTCCTGCTATGTACATCTCCTGCGACTCACATCTCC
Source organism: Pleuronectes platessa (assembly GCF_947347685.1). Classification (NCBI taxonomy): domain Eukaryota; kingdom Metazoa; phylum Chordata; class Actinopteri; order Pleuronectiformes; family Pleuronectidae; genus Pleuronectes; species Pleuronectes platessa. Next base: position 234,948 of record NW_026518957.1, read on the forward strand.
TGCGGCGCACATCTCCTGCAGTGCACATCTCCTGCTGCGCACATCTCCTGCGGTGCACATCTCTTGCGGCGCACATCCTGCGGCGCACACCCTGCGTTGCACATAAATGAAACATTTATTTAAAAAGAAAATTATAATAATTAACTCAAATTAATAAAAAAACTGTGCGCACACATCCTGCGGCGCAAATCTCCTGCTGCGCACATCTCCTGCATTGCAGAACATAAGATGCACATAAATGAAATTAATAAAAAAACTGTGCGCACACATCCTGCGGCGCACATCTCCTGCGGCGCACATCTCCTGCGTGCACATCTCCTGCTATGTACATCTCCTGCGGCGCACATCTCCTGCGGCGCACATCTCCTGCGTGCACATCTCCTGCGTGCACATCTCCTGCGGTGCACATCTCCTGCTATGTACATCTCCTGCGGCGCACATCTCCTGCGGCGCACATCTCCTGCTATGTACATCTCCTGCGGCGCACATCTCCTGCGGCGCACATCTCCTGCGTGCACATCTCCTGCGTGCACATCTCCTGCGGTGCACATCTCCAGTGGCGCACATCTCCTGCTGCGCAAATCTCCTGCAGTGACCCTCCCTCGTCGCACACCCTGCGGTGCACATAAATGAAACATTTATTTATAAAAAATAGTAATAATTAACTCAAATTCCTAAAAAAACTGTGCGCACACATCCTGCGGCGCACATCTCCTGCGGCACTCATCTCCTGCGGCGCATATCTCCTGCGTACACATCTCCTGCGGTGCACATCTCCTGCTGAGCACATCTCCTGCGGTGTACATCTCCTGCGGTGCACATCTCCTGCCGCGCACTTCTCCGGCGGCGGTGCACATCCTGCGGCGCACACCCTTCGTTGCACATAAATGAAACATTTATTTACAAATAAATTATAATAATTAACTCAAATTAATAAAAAAACTGTGCGCACACATCCTGCGGCGCACATCTCCTGCGTGCTAATCTCCTGCTGCGCACATCTCCTGTGGTGCACATCTCCTGTTGCACACATCTCCTGCGGTGCATATCTCTTGCGGCGCACATCCTGCGTTGCGAACCCTGCGTTGCACATAAATAAAACAGTTATTTACAAAAAAATTAAAATTAAATCATATTAATAAAAAAACTGCGGCAAACATCTCCTGCTGCGCATATCGCCTGCGGCGCACATCTCCTGCAGCGCACATCTCAAGTGGTGCACATCGCCTGCTGAGCACATCTCCTGCGGCACACATCTCCTGCTGCGCACATCTCCTGCGGTGCACATCTCCTGCGGCGCACATCTCCTGCGGTGCACATCTTCTGCGGCGCACATCTCCTGCGTGCACATCTCCTGCTATGTACATCTCCTGCGGCGCACATCTCCTGCGGCGCACATCTCCTGCGTGCACATCTCCTGCGTGCACATCTCCTGCGGTGCACATCTCCTGCTATGTACATCTCCTGCGGCGCACATCTCCTGCGGCGCACATCTCCTGCGTGCACATCTCCTGCGTGCACATCTCCTGCGGCGCACATCTCCAGTGGCGCACATCTCCTGCTGCGCAAATCTCCTGCAGTGACCCTCCCTCGTCGCACACCCTGCGGTGCACATAAATGAAACATTTATTTACAAAAAATAATAATAATTAACTCAAATTCCTAAAAAAACTGTGCGCACACATCCTGCGGCGCACATCTCCTGCGGCACTCATCTCCTGCGGCGCATATCTCCTGCGTACACATCTCCTGCGGTGCACATCTCCTGCTGCGCACATCTCCTGCGGTGTACATCTCCTGCGGTGCACATCTCCTGCCGCGCACATCTCCGGCGGCAGTGCACATCCTGCGGCGCACACCCTGCGTTGCACATAAATGAAACATTTATTTACAAATAACTTATAATAATTAACTCAAATTAATAAAAAAACTGTGCGCACACATCCTGCGGCGCACATCTCCTGCGTGCTAATCTCCTGCGTGCACTTCTCCTGCGGTGCACATCTCCTGCGGCGCACATCTCCTGCTGCGCACATCTCCTGCGGTGCACATCTCTTGCGGCGCACATCCTGCGGCGCACACCCTGCGGTGCACATAAATGAAACATTTATTTACAAAAAATAATAATAATTAACTCAAATTCCTAAAAAAACTGTGCGCACACAGCCTGCGACGCACATCTCCTGCGGTGCACATCTCCGGTGGCGCATATCGCCTGCGGCGCACATCTCCTGCTTTGTACATCTCCTGCGGCGCACATGTCCTGCGTGCACATCTCCTGCTATGTACATCTCCTGCGGCGCACATCTCCTGCGTGCACATCTCCTGCGTGCACATCTCCTGCGGTGCACATCTCCAGTGGCGCACATCTCCTGCTGCGCAAATCTCCTGCAGTGACCCTCCCTCGTCGCACACCCTGCGATGCACATAAATGAAACATTTATTTACAAAAAATAATAATAATTAACTCAAATTCCTAAAAAAACTGTGCGCACACAGCCTGCGGCGCACATCTCCTGCGGCACTCATCTCCTGCGACGCATATCTCCTGCGTACACATCTCCTGCGGTGCACATCTCCTGCTGCGCACATCTCCGCCGGTGCATATCTCTTGCGGCGCACCTCCTGCGGCTCACACCCTGCGTTGCACATAAATGAAACATTTATTTACAAAAAAATAAAAAAATCAAATCAAATTAATAAAAAAACTGCGGCACACATCTCCTGCTGCGCATATCGCCTGCGGCGCACATCTCCTGCTATGTACATCTCCTGCGACTCACATCTCCTGCGGCGCACATCTCCTGCAGTGCACATCTCCTGCTGCGCACATCTCCTGCGGTGCACATCTCTTGCGGCGCACATCCTGCGGCGCACACCCTGCGTTGCACATAAATGAAACATTTTTTTAAAAAGAAGATTATAATAATTAACTCAAATTAATAAAAAAACTGTGCGCACACATCCTGCGGCGCAAATCTCCTGCTGCGCACATCTCCTGCATTGCAGAACATAAGATGCACATAAATAAAATTAATAAAAAAACTGTGCGCACACATCCTGCGGCGCACATCTCCTGCGGCGCACATCTTCTGCGGTGCACATCTCCTGCTATGTACATCTCCTGCGGCGCACATCTCCTGCGGCGCACATCTACTGCGTGCACATCTCCTGCTATGTACATCTCCTGCGGCGCACATCTCCTGCGGCGCACATCTCCTGCGTGCACATCTCCTGCGTGCACATCTCCTGCGGTGCACATCTCCTGCTATGTACATCTCCTGCGGCGCACATCTCCTGCGGCGCACATCTCCTGCGTGCACATCTCCTGCTATGTACATCTCCTGCGGCGCACATCTCCTGCGGTGCACATCTCCTGCTGCGCACATCTCCTGCGGTGCACATCTCCGCACACATCCTGCGTCGCACATCTCCTGCGGCGCATATCTCCTGCGTACACATCTCCTGCGGTGCACATCTCATGCTGCGCACATCTCCTGCGGTGCACATCTCTTGCGGCGCACATCCTGCGGCGCACACCCTGCGTTGCACATAAATGAAACATTAATTTACAAAAAAATTATAAAAATTAACTCAAATTAATAAAAAAACTGTGCGCACACATCCTGCGGCGCAAATCTCCTGCTGCGCACATCTCCTGCATTGCAGAACATAAGATGCACATAAATAAAATTAATAAAAAAACTGTGCGCACACATCCTGCGGCGCACATCTCCTGCGGTGCACATCTCCTGCGGTGCACATCTCCTGCTGCGCACATATTCTGCGGTGCACATCTCCGCACACATCCTGCGGCGCATATCTCCTGCGTACACATCTCCTGCGGTGCACATCTCATGCTGAGCACATCTCCTGCGGTGTACATCTCCTGCGGTGCACATCTCCTGCTGCGCACATCTCCGGCGGTGCATATCTCTTGCGGCGCACATCCTGCGGCGCACATATCCTGCGGTGCACATCTCCTGAGGCGCACATCTCCTGCGGTGCACATCTCCTGCGGAGCACATCTCCTGCTGCGCACATCTCCAGCGGTGCACATCTCTTGCGGCACACATCCTGTGGCGCACACCCTTCGTTGCACATAAATGAAACATTTATTTACAAAAAATTTATAATAATTAACTCAAATTAATAAAAAAACTGTGCGCACACATCCTGCGGCGCAAATCTCCTGCTGCGCACATCTCCTGCATTGCAGAACATGCAGTGCACATAAATAAAATTAATAAAAAAACTGTGCGCACACATCCTGCGGCGCACATCTCCTGCGTGCCAATCTCCTGCTGCGCACATCTCCTGCGGTGCACATCTCCTGCGGTGCACATCTCCTGCGGTGCACATCTCCTGCTGCGCACATCTCCTGCGGTGCACATCTCCGCACACATCCTGCGGCGCACATCTTCTGCGGCACTCATCTCCTGCGGCGCATATCTCCTGCGTACACATCTCCTGCGGTGCACATCTCCTGCTGCGCACATCTCCTGCTATGTACATCTCCTGCGGCGCACTTCTCCTGCGGCGCACTTCTCCTGCGTGCACATCTCCTGCGTGCACATCTCCTGCGGTGCACATCTCCAGTGGCGCACATCTCCTGCTGCGCAAATCTCCTGCAGTGACCCTCCCTCGTCGCACACCCTGCGGTGCACATAAATGAAACATTTATTTACAAAAAATAATAATAATTAACTCAAATTCCTAAAAAAACTGTGCGCACACATCCTGCGGCGCACATCTCCTGCGGCACTCATCTCCTGCGGCGCATATCTCCTGCGTACACATCTCCTGCGGTGCACATCTCCTGCTGCGCACATCTCCTGCGGTGTACATCTCCTGCGGTGCAAATCTCCTGCTGCGCACATCTCCGGCGGCGGCGCACATCCTGCGGCGCACACCCTTCGTTGCACATAAATGAAACATTTATTTACAAATAAATTATAATAATTAACTCAAATTAATAAAAAAACTGTATGCACACATCCTGCGGCGCACATCTCCTGCGTGCTAATCTCCTGCGTGCACTTCTCCTGCGGTGCACATCTCCTGCAGCGCACATCTCCTGCGGTGCACATCTCCTGCTGCGCACATCTCCTGTGGTGCACATCTCCTGTTGCGCACATCTCCTGCGGTGCATATCTCTTGCGGCGCACATCCTGCGTTGCGAACCCTGCGTTGCACATAAATAAAACAGTTATTTAAAAAAAAAATTAAATTGAAATCACATTAATAAAAACATCTCCTGCGGTGCACATCTCCTGCTGCGCACATCTCCGGCGGTGCATATCTCTTGCGGCTCACATCTCCTGCGGTGCACATCTCCTGCGGTGCACATCTCCTGCTGCGCGCATCTCCGGCGGTGCACATCTCTTGCGGCACACATCCTGTGGCGCACACCCTTCGTTGCACATAAATGAAACATTTATTTACAAAAAATTTATAATAATTAACTCAAATTGATAAAAAAACTGTGCGCACACATCCTGCGGCGCAAATCTCCTGCTGCGCACATCTCCTGCATTGCAGAACATGCGGTGCACATAAATAAAATTAATAAAAAAACTGTGCGCACACATCCTGCGGCGCACATCTCCTGCGTGCCAATCTCTTGCTGCGCACATCTCTTGCGGTGCACATCTCCTGCGGCGCACATCTCCTGCGGTGCACATCTCCTGCTGCGCACATCTCCGCACACATCCTGCGTCGCACATCTCCTGCGGCGCATATCTCCTGCGTACACATCTCCTGCGGTGCACATCTCATGCTGCGCACATCTCCTGCGGTGTACATCTCCTGCGGTGCACATCTCCTGCTGCGCACATCTCCGGCGGTGCATATCTCTTGCGGCTCACATCTCCTGCGGTGCACATCTCCTGCGGTGCACATCTCCTGCTGCGCACATCTCCGGCGGTGCACATCTCCGCACACATCCTGCGGCGCACATCTCCTGCGGCACTCATCTCCTGCGGCGCATATCTCCTGCGTACACATCTCCTGCGGTGCATATCTCCTGCTGCGCACATCTCCTGCGGTGTACATCTCCTGCGGTGCACATCTCCTGCTGTGCACATCTCCGGCGGTGCATATCTCTTGCGGTGCACATCCTGCGGCGCACACCCTTCGTTGCACATAAATGAAACATTTATTTACAAATAAATTATAATAATTAACTCAAATTAATAAAAAAACTGTGCGCACACATCCTGCGGCGCACATCTCCTGCGTGCTAATCTCCTGCGTGCACTTCTCCTGCGGTGCACATCTCCTGCGGCGCACATCTCCTGCGGTGCACATCTCCTGCTGCGCACATCTCCTGTGGTGCACATCTCCTGTTGCTCACATCTCCTGCGGTGCATATCTCTTGCGGCGCACATCCTGCGTTGCGAACCCTGCGTTGCACATAAATAAAACAGTTATTTACAAAAAAAATTAAAATTAAATCATATTAATAAAAAAACTACGGCACACATCTCCTGCTGCGCATATCGCCTGCGGCGCACATCTCCTGCAGCGCACATCTCAAGTGGTGCACATCTCCTGCTGAGCACATCTCCTGCGGTGCATATCTCCTGCTGCGCACATTTCCGGCGGTGCACATCTCTTGTGGCGCACACCCTGCGGTGCACATAAATGAAACATTTACTTCCAAAAAAAATAATAATTAACTCAAATTAATAAAAAAACTGTGCGCACTAATCCTGCAGCGCACATCTCCTGCTCTGCACATCTCCTGCTGCGCACATCTCCTGCTCTGCACATCTCCTGCTCTGCACATCTCCTGCTGCGCACATCTTCTGCGGCACACATCTCCTGCGGTGCACATCTCCTGCTCCGCACATCTCCTGCAGTGCACATTTCTTGCGGTGCACATCCTGCGGCGCACACCCTGCGGTGCACATAAATGAAACATTTATTTACAAAAAAATATTATTACATCAAATTAATAAAAAAACTGTGTGCACACATCCTGCTGCGCACATCTCCTGCTGTGCATATCTCCTGCGTTGCACATCTCCTGCGTGCACATCTCCTGTGGCGCATATCGCCTGCGGCGCACATCTCCTGCTTTGTACATCTCCTGCGGTGCACATCTCCTGCGTGCACATCTCCTGCTATGTATATCTCCTGCGGTGCACATCTCCAGTGGCGCACATTTCCTGCTGCGTAAATCTCCTGCAGTGACCCTCCCTCGTCGCACACCCTGCGGTGCACATAAATTAAACATTTATTTTCAAAAAATAATAATAATTAACTCAAATTCCTAAAAAAACTGTGCGCACACATCCTGCGGCGCACATCTCCTGCGGCACTCATCTCCTGCAACGCATATCTTCTGCGTACACATCTCCTGCGGCGCACATCTCCTGCGGTGCACATCTCCTGCGGTGTACATCTCCTGCTGCGCAAATCTCTGGCGGTGCACATCTCTTGCGGCGCACATCCTGCGGCGCACACCCTTCGTTGCACATAAATGAAACATTTATTTACAAAAAAATTATAATAATTAACTCAAATTAATAAAAAAACTGTGCGCACACATCCTACGGCGCAAATCTCCTGCTGCGCACATCTCCTGCGTTGCAGAACATGCGATGCACATAAATAAAATTAATAAAAAAACTGTGCGCACACATCCTGCGGCGCACATCTCCTGCTGCGCACATCTCCTGCTGTGCACATCTCCTGTGACGCACATCTCCTGCTGCGCACATCTCCTGCGGCACTCATCTCCTGCAGTGCAAATCTCCTGCTGCGCACATCTCCTGCGGTGCATATCTCTTGCGGCGCACATCCTGCGTTGCGAACCCTTTGTTGCACATAAATAAAACAGTTATTTACAAAAAAAATTAAAATTAAATCAAATTAATAAAAAAACTGCGGCACACATCTCCTGCTGCGCATATCGCCTGCGGCGCACATCTCCTGCAGCGCACATCTCAAGTGGTGCACATCTCCTGCTGAGCACATCTCCTTCAGCACACATCTCCTGCTGCGCACATCTCCTGCGGTGCACATCTCCTGCTGCGCACATTTCCGGCGGTGCACATCTCTTGCGGCGCACACCCTGCGGTGCACATAAATGAAACATTTACTTACAAAAAAAAATAATAATTAACTCAAATTAATAAAAAAACTGTGCGCACACATCCTGCGGCGCACATCTCCTGTGGCGCACATCTCCTGCTGCGCATATCGCCTGCGGCGCATATCTCCTGCTATGTACATCTCCTGCAGCGCACGTCTCCTGTGCACATCTCCTGCAGTGCATATCTCAAGTGGTGCACATCTCCTGCTGTGCACATCTCCTGCGGCACACATCTCCTGCTGCGCACATCTCCTGCGGTGCACATCTCTTGCGGCGCGCACCCTGCAGTGCACATAAATGAAACATTTATTTACAAAAAAATAAGAAGAATTAACTCAAATTAATAAAAAAACTGTGCGCACTCATCCTGCGGCGCACATCTCCTGCTCTGCACATCTCCTGCTGCGCACATCTCCTGCTCTGCACATCTCCTGTGACGCACATCTCCTGCTGCGCACATCTCCTGCGGCACTCATCTCCTGCGGCGCATATCTCCTGCGTACACATCTCCTGCGGCGCACATCTCCTGCGGTGCACATCTCCTGCTGCGCAAATCTCCGGCGGTGCACATCTCTTGCGGCGCACATCCTGCGGCGCACACCCTTCGTTGCACATGAATGAAAAATTTATTTACAATAAAATTATAATAATTAAATCAAATTAATAAAAAAACTGTGCGCACACATCCTGTGGCGCAAATCTCCTGCTGCGCACATCTCCTGCATTGCAGAACATGCAGTGCACATAAATAAAATTAATAAAAAAACTGTGCGCACACATCCTGCGGCGCACATCTCCTGCGGTGCACATCTCCGCACACATCCTGCGGCGCACATCTCCTGCGGCACTCATCTCCTGCGGCGCATATCTCCTGCGTACACATCTCCTGCGGTGCACATCTCCTGAGGTGCACATCTCCTGCTGCGCACATCTCCGGCGGTGCATATCTCTTGCGGCGCACATCCTGCGGCGCACACCCTTCGTTGCACATAAATGAAACATTTATTTACAAATAAATTATAATAATTAACTCAAATTAATAAAAAAACTGTGCGCACACATCCTGCGGCGCACATCTCCTGCGTGCTAATCTCCTGCGTGCACTTCTCCTGCAGTGCACATCTCCTGCGGCGCACATCTCCTGCGGTGCACATCTCCTGCTGCGCACATCTCCTGTGGTGCACATCTCCTGTTGCGCACATCTCCTGCGGTGCATATCTCTTGCGGCGCACATCCTGCGTTGCGAACCCTCCGTTGCACATAAATAAAACAGTCATTTACAAAAAAAATAATAATTAACTCAAATTAATAAAAAAACTGTGCGCACACATCCTGCGGCGCACATCTCCTGTGGCGCACATCTCCTGCTGCGCATATCGCCTGCGGTGCACATCTCCTGCGTGCACATCTCCTGCTATGTATATCTCCTGCGGTGCACATCTCCAGTGGCGCACATTTCCTGCTGCGCAAATCTCCTGCAGTGACCCTCCCTCGTCGCACACCCTGCGGTGCACATAAATTAAACATTTATTTACAAAAAATAATAATAATTAACTCAAATTCCTAAAAAAACTGTGCGCGCACATCCTGCGGCGCACATCTCCTGCGGCACTCATCTCCTGCGGCGCATATCTTCTGCGTACACATCTCCTGCGGCGCACATCTCCTGCGGTGCACATCTCCTGCTGCGCAAATCTCTGGCGGTGCACATCTCTTGCGGCGCACATCCTGCGGCGCACACCCTTCGTTGCACATAAATGAAACATTTATTTACAAAAAAATTATAATAATTAACTCAAATTAATAAAAAAACTGTGCGCACACATCTTACGGCGCAAATCTCCTGCTGCGCACATCTCCTGCGTTGCAGAACATGCGATGCACATAAATAAAATTAATAAAAAAACTGTGCGCACACATCCTGCGGCGCACATCTCCTGCTGCGCACATCTCCTGCTGTGCACATCTCCTGTGACGCACATCTCCTGCTGCGCACATCTCCTGCGGCACACATCTCCTGCAGTGCAAATCTCCTGCTGCGCACATCTCCTGCGGTGCATATCTCTTGCGGCGCACATCCTGCGTTGCGAACCCTCCGTTGCACATAAATAAAACAGTTATTTACAAAAAAATTAAAATTAAATCAAATTAATAAAAAAACTGCGGCACACACCTCCTGCTGCGCATATCGCCTGCGGCGCACATCTCCTGCAGCGCACATCTCAAGTGGTGCACATCTCCTGCTGAGCACATCTCCTGCAGCACACATCTCCTGCTGCGCACATCTCCTGCGGTGCACATCTCCTGCTGCGCACATTTCCGGCGGTGCACATCTCTTGCGGCGCACACTCTGCGGTGCACATAAATGAAACATTTACTTACAAAAAAAAATAATAATTAACTCAAATTAATAAAAAAACTGTGCGCACACATCCTGCGGCGCACATCTCCTGTGGCGCACATCTCCTGCTGCGCATATCGCCTGCGGCGCATATCTCCTGCTATGTACATCTCCTGCAGCGCACGTCTCCTGTGCACATCTCCTGCAGTGCATATCTCAAGTGGTGCACATCTCCTGCTGTGCACATCTCCTGCGGCACACATCTCCTGCTGCGCACATCTCCTGCGGTGCACATCTCTTGCGGCGCGCACCCTGCAGTGCACATAAATGAAACATTTATTTACAAAAAAATAAGAAGAATTAACTCAAATTAATAAAAAAACTGTTCTTGCACATCCTGTGGGGCGCAAATTCTGTGGGGCGCACATCCTGCTGCGCACATAAATAAAAATAATATTAAAACATTTTTACAAAAAAAAAATATTTAAATCAAATTAATAAAAAAACTGTCCTTGCACATCCTGTGGGGCGCAAATTCTGTGGGGCGCAAATTCTGTGGGGCGCACATCCTGCGGCGCACAACCTGCTGCGCACATGAATAAAAATAATGTTAAAACATTTTTACAAAAAAAAAATATTTAATATGTTACAGACATTTCATTAAGATCCCAAGGAACCATTTCAACTTGCGGTAAAATGGGCATAATATGTCTCTGTTAAATAAAGTTTAGTTAAATCAAAGATTGTTTCATAAATTTGATTCAATCTGTGCTCATTAAAAGATAAGAGTGATGAAGGGCTGAAATTTTTTTAAATAGTGCTTTCTAAATAATGATTTAATTATTTTTCTGGCACAAAAGGGTGAATGAATAACAACAAAAAGAAAATAAACAAATATCGGTATCGGCTATCGGCCAGATTGTTATTTTAAATATCGGTATCGGCCAAGAATTTCCATATCGGTGCATCCCTAGTGCCTAGAATTTGCCGGTTCCAGACTAAATATTTTTTTTTTAGGGGGAAGAGCGACAGACAGTGTCAATTTGAGAGAGAGAGACAGAGACAGATAAAGATAGACCCAGAGAGAGAGAGACCCAGAGCAAGAGAGAGAGAGAGAGAGAGAGAGAGAGAGAGAGAGAGAGATAGAGAGAATGGCTGGTATAAAAGAGAAAGAGAGAGAGAGAGACACAGACAGGTTGCTTTAAGAGAGAGATAGACAGACCGAGAGAGAGAGAGAGAGAGAGAGAGAGAGAAACTGGCTGGTATAAAAGAGAGAGCAACGGACTTGATCAGTAGGTGGCGCTATCACTAACACTGCATACACACTCATAGATCTCTTCAGGTCAGGGCTCTGATTATGTGACAGGATTTTGGGGACGATTGATTAAACTTAATTTTCACACCGACCTCCAGGTGGGGCTATCATTGTCACTTCATACACACTAATACAGGAATCTGATGTAGAGCCAATCACATTGTAGTTCAACAGTTCCCCCCTGAAAGACAAAGAAAAAAAATCTGTTTAAGTCCCACCCACACAGGGGGTCTTGAACAGACAACCTCTGGGTCACTGTCCCTCTGCTCTATTGACTGCACCACCTATAGTGTTGATTAACACAAGTGCAGTAGTTTATTTAAAGATCTCACTCTCCCCTTTCCCCATTTGGCCCCCCTCCTCAGCGTGTGTAACTCACTAATTACCGCAGGTGTGCGAGAATGAGAGGGAGACATCAGACCTCAGGAGAAGGTCCCAAACAAAATGCTTTAATTCAAAATCTATAACTCCTGTCCGTGAAATGAAAACACCGTGACAATCACAAGGCTTGGACGAACAAGGACATATCTATGTTGTGCAATTGTAGTAGTAGATTTGACGTTGGCTAATTATTAATAATCATGAGAAATGATTATTAAAATAGGAATTATTTATTAAAAAATTAAAAAAAATTATAAAGCTATTAATTAAGAATAGTAAAAAAATTAATTAGAAATGATACAGTTATCCATTAATAATGGTTAAATAATTAATGAAAACAATAAAATTATCAATTAAGAATAATACAATCTGGAATCATTGCTTATCGTAGCGGGGCACCACCCTGGTTACAGGGACCAACTAGTCAAACTATAGTTATCAGTCTCAAGTGATAAAAGTTAAATTAATAATCTCAATATTTAATATTAATGATTATATAATAAACAATGAAGGGTTTTAAGTTCGAGCACAGGCTATAGTAATCCAGCTGTATTCACATACACATGTACAAATAATCACAGAAATACAAATACTTTAATTACAAAAGTATTTATTAAAAAGGGGAAATAAAGTTAATGTTATTTCAATGATTCTTCATTTAACAAACTCCAATATTTCAAAGATGGCAACAGCAGCAGCAGCACTTATCACAATTGTCACACATGTAATACTGAGTATCTACTGGTGTGTGTGTGTGTGTGTGATCGTGTGTGTCTGTCTGTCTGTGTGTGTCTCTATGTGTGTGTGTGTGTGTGTCTGAGAAAGAGAAAGGGGAGTGGCTATGGCGTAATGACAAGATCATGTGGTGACGTAGTCTGGCCGTGATCAAGATGTTACGTACAAGATGGAGGTTTCCTAAGTGAAGCCACGTTGCGAAAAGCAAAATGGCTGCCGGTCACTGACCTTAACAAAGGGGGATCTTTAGACAAAGAGATTTCTTATCTCCCGGTTCTGGAGCCGAATGGCGTCGAGATGTATTATATAATATATATAATATGTAAGTGTAGGTCGGGACGTGTGTAAAAACAGGTTTAGGAGAAAAGAGAGGGAGAGATAGAGAGAGATCAGGAAAGCTCTCAAACCATCGTCAGAGACAAACTTCCGGCGAAGCGGGCAGTCCAGTTACGTGAGATTTGTCTTTTAACAGATGTAAATCTCCGCACAATATCTCTGACGGTAACACGTAAAAAAGGAAGTGCCGACTTGTTACGCGCGCTTCTCAGAACATAGTAGACAAAGGAACCGGATGTGACGTCTCCAGTTCGCCGCGCGTTACACGGCTAAAAACAGATCAGCGATCTACAAACAAACACACTCAAATAACATGACACGCTAAGTATTTAAACTAGTCTCTGCCCAGACAATAAAGCCTCTTACTGTGACCTTCGCGGTGTTGCTTGCGCGTGGCGCGCGGATTTTCCAGAAGTCCAGTGAATCTCGTTGTTAACCTCAGGATGCCTGCACGAACTGCGAATTCCTGGAAAGCAGATGAGTGAAGTCCTGGCCTCTTAAGCGGGCTCCGGTGGGTCTCGTGTTTACAAAGGAGGTTAGCGCTGGGCCGAAAAGAGCGAACTTCTCTTGCTCTTGGGACGGAATTCGGCCTCGTCTCTTCTGCAGGGATGATCAGCTGTGGCGCAGTTGTGGGGATCGTGAAAAAGAAAGTCTATGATCTCGGCCTGCGAGTGGACTTCCTGTGGCGATCTCTTTCAAGTTAAAATAACAAAAAGTCCTATCAAAACAAAACGTCGACTGAATAAAGAAATAAAAGAAAATGGATATAAAACAAACGTCAGTAATTGCTCCCTAAAATTACCTCCGGATCAACTAACTGGAAAGGTCAGCTCTATCTTCAGGGAATTGGGAATGGGCTGATAAACTAAAAGTTAAGGTTGCCCCCTTTAGCAATTAAATCATCTGAAGACCCGGAGGTGTCTGTTGACGTCTTCAGAGCAGGGTAAAATGGCAGCGATTATTTGATGTTTCAGTGGTTTTATTCTACCTGCGAGGTCCTCCTCCTTGAGGAGCTGGTCATAGGACATCGGCCAATTGATTTGTCAGGAATCGATCTGAGTGGGCGGGGCTTGGAACTCAGCGGGGGTTCCAAGGCATTCCCAGAACATTTTCCACCACCAGGGGGAGATTCTTGGGCCTGCTTGAGAATGGTTTCCCTCCAAAAGTTTAACAACTCTTTGTTCACCCTCGGCTCCAGTGTTTGGTGGCCCCCCCTTGGGCTCTTCAGACCCAGCAGGGCGCCCGTGTTCCTGCGAGGGCCTTGAAACCTGCTAGGGTTTCTCGAAACTGCCAGGAAAAAGTACTCACAGGTGGATAGGAATATTCCACAAGGCCTTGATTTATACAGGCCTTTGTTTAGATTGTCTTTGTGTTAACCTCTGACCTGTGTCTAGTGGCCATCCGCTGGGCTCTGGCCCAACATCTATATCATTGTTTAGAGCCAAAAAATGAGGCCATGCGAGCAGTTTAGTGACGTAGTTCTCATTTCATAAATCTCCTCCTTTTCCCATCATTAGTTTTAATTGAAGATACATTTTTTTCACACTCTAACGCTGTCATCAAACAAATACTTGTTACTCAAAAACTATAAGTCCTATCTGAAAAATGAAAACATTTTGAGAATCACAAGGCTTGACACTACAACCGGATATATTCATATATTTGTTCGAAAGTAATTTTTGGCATCTGTTGGTTTTGAATTCACAACCAGTGGATCACTGAGTCAGCGGCAGACCCACTAATTCAATCACATTGACTTTAGATATCATTGACAGTTGATTATTTAAAGAATTCAACAGTTCCCCCGTGAAAGACAAAGAAAAAAATGTAATGTTTGTGTCTTACCCACACTTGGACTTGAAACCTCCACCTCTGTGTTACTGTCCCTCTTCTCTACTGAATAAACTACCTGCAGTGCTGATTACCACCTGTGAAGTCTAAAAATAGATCTGACTGTCCCCTTTGGCCCCTCCCTCTGCGTGAGTGACTCCCTGAATACAGCAGGTGTGTCGTGAGAGAGGCAGACATCAGACCTGAGGAGAAGGTCCCGAACAAAATGTTCTAATTGAAAATCTATAACTCCTATCCGTGAAATGAAAACACCGTGAGAATCACAAGGCTTGGACGAAAAAGGACATATCTAAATTACTGATTAAAGTAAAAAAATGAGGGCCATACGAGCAGTTTAGAAACGTACTTCTCATTTCATAAATCTCCTCCGAAAAAGTACATTGAATTCAATAGAGCAGATTTATTTTCACACTCTAGCACCGTCATCAAACAAATACTTGTTACTCAAAAACTATAAGTCCTATCTGGAAAATTATAACATTTTGAGAATCACAAGAGTTTACACTACAAACAGATATATTTTTTATTCAAGACAGCTGAGAAATGGGGCCGTGGGAGTGATTTACGTTTTATTTTTCAGTTTTAATCTTTTCAGAAAAATCTTCAGAATTAAAATGGGGCTCCAATGGGAGAAGGATCCGGAAATAATTCCTCGATTTTTCTATGCGGATATAAGCACAGGTCCGAGAGATTTGAGAGTGACATGTCTGCGAAGGAAACAATCTCACCACCTCAAATATCTAAAAATCATGTCTGAGGACCTCCGTTTTGGGGATTTGAGAGCAGTTTTAGTGACGAAAAAAGGGTCTAAAAACGCTGATTTTCAGCCTCTCGCTCTTTTGGTAGAGAGAGCTTGACCCCCATTGTACTTTTCGGCCACATTATCGCGATTTTTGTGCGAACCGGTGGACGAATTGAAAATTTGAATAATAGCACACGATTCGACGTAATTCCGCAGGTTTATTTGTGGGTCTCGTGAATGTGCGACAAACTTTGTAGGAGGAGAAGCGTCCCAAACTTTTAGGCGGAAGAAGTAAGAATAACTAGAAAATTCCTCCTGCCGAGAAATTTCGAATGGGTGCCTTCTGCGTTCGGGTCGAAAAGAGACTTTTGTTTTTTTGGGGAAGAGAGACAGAGTGGCTGCTTTAAGAGAGAGAGACAGACCAAGAGAGAGAGAGAGAAAATGTACCAGTTTCAGAGAGAGACCCAGAGAGAAAGAGAGAGAGAGCGACTGGTTTAAGAAAGAGAGAGCGACTTGATCAGTAGGGGGCACTATCACTAACACTGCATACACTCATAGGTCTCTTCAGGTCAGGGCTCTGATCATTTGACAGAATTTTGGGGTCGATTGTTCATAGTTCATTTTCAAACTGACCACTAGGTGGCACTATCACTATTAGTGTGTATGCAGTCATAGTCTTGCCTTGATCAGATGTTGACTCTGATCATGTGACAGAATTTTGGGGTTGATTCGTAAAAACTTAATTTTCACCCTGACCACTAGGTGGCGCTATCCCTATCAATGAATACACCCTAATATATCTGTTCAGGTCTGGCATCTGATGAGGTGTGTCCAATTTGGGGCCAATTGCTCAAACTTCATTTTCAGACCAACCCCTAGATGTCGCTATCACTATCAATAAATACACACGAATATATCTGTTCAGGTCCGGAATCTGATGAGGTGTGTGCGATTTGGGTCCGATTGCTCAAACTTAATTTCCCCACCGACCACTAGGTGGCGCTATCACTATCACTGCATACACATTAATATATTTGTTCAAAAGCAATTTTTGGTTGCTATTGGTTTTGAACTCACAACCAGTGGATCATTGAGTCAGCAGCTCAACCCACTGATCCAATTGAATTAACCTTAAACATCAATGACAATTGTATATTCAAAGAGTTTAAAGTTCCCCTTCTGAAAGACACAGAAAATGACAAATCTTAAAATTCTGCCATCAGTGGGACTTGAACCCTCAACCTCTGACTTACTAACCCTCTTCTGTGACCACTAGCCTACCTATGATGTTGAGCAACATCTTTGAAATGGCTACTATAAACATCTTCCTGTCCCCATCTCCCCCTCTGGCCCCCCTCCTCAGTGTGTGTATCTTCACTAACGACGCACCTGTGACACAGAGGACCTGAGGAGACGGTCCGGAACAAAATGCTCTAATTCAAAATCTATAATGCCAGTCCATGAAATGAAAACACCGTGAGAAACACAAGGCTTGGACGAACAAGTACATATATATATTAATATATTTATTCAGAAGTAATTTTTGGCCTCTATTGGTTTTGAACTCACAACCAGCGGATCACTGAGTCAGCGGCAGACCCACTAATCCAATCACATTGACTTTAGATATCATTGACAGTTGATTATTTAAAGAATTCAACAGTTCCCCCCTGAAAGGCAACGAAAAAATTCAATGTTTGTGTCTTACCCACACTGAGACTTGAAACCTCCACCTCTGTGTTACTGTCCCTCTTCTCTACTGAATAAACTACCTGCAGTGATGATTACCACCTGTGAAGTCTAAAAATAGATCTCACTGTCCCTTTTGGCCCCCCTCCCTCTGCGTGTGTGAGTCACTGATTACAGCAGGTCTGTCATGAGAGAGGCAGACATCAGACCTGAGGAGAAGGTCCCGAACAAAATGCTCTAATTGAAAATTGGACTGCATACACACTCATAGGTCTCTTCAGGTCAGGAATCTGATGAAGTGTGTCCAATTTGTGGCAGATTGCTAAAACTTAATTTTCACCTTGACCACTAGGTGGCGCTATCACTATTAGTGTGTATGCAGTAATAGTCTTGACTTCATCAGGTGTTGACTCAGATCATGTGACAGAATTTTGGGGTCGATTGCTAAAACTTCATTTTCACACAGACCACTAGGTGGCGCTATCCCTATCACTTCATTCACACTAAAACAGGAATCGGATGAAGAGCCAATCACATCGTAGTTCAAATCATTGAGGGTTGTATATTTAAAGAGTTCAATAGTCCCCTTCTGAAAAACAATGTTAGACCTGCCCTCACCTGGACTTGATATCGTCACCTCTGGGTCACTGCCCCTATGCTCTACCCACTGAACCACCTGTGTTGATTAACACCTTTGAAGTAGTTTGTAAATAGATCTCACTGTCTCCTTTCCCCCTCTGGCCCCCCTCCTCAGCGTGTGTGACTTCACTAACGACGCACCTGTGACACAGAGTGACAGATTGGACCTGAGGAGAAGGTCCCAAACAAAATGCTCCAATTGAAAATCTATAACTCCTATCCGTGAAATGAAAACACCCTGAGAACCACAACACTTGGACGGATAAGTACATATCTATATCATTATTTAGAGCCAAACAATGAAGCCATGCAAGCAGTTTAGAAACGTAGTTCTCATTTCATAAATCTCCTCCTTTTGCTATCATCAGTCATCAAACAAATACTTGTTACTCAAAAACGATAAGTCCTATCTGGAAAATGAACACATTTTGAGAACCACAAGGCTTGACACTACAACCAGATATATTAATATATTTGTCCAAAAGTAATTTTTGGCTTTTGATGGTTTTGACTCACAACCAGTGGATCACTGAGTCAGCGGCTCAACCCACTTATCCAATCACATTGACTTTAGATATCATTGACAGTTGATTATTTAAAGAATTCAACAGTTCCCCCTTGAAAGACAAAGAAAAAAATTCAATGTTTGTGTCTTACCCACACTGAGACTTGAAATCTCCACCTCTGTGTTATTGTCCCTCTGCTCTACAGACTGAACTACCTGCAGTGCTGATTACCACCTGTGCAGTCTAAAAATAGATCTCAGTGTCCCTTTTGGCCCCCCTCCCTCTGCGTGTGTGACTCCCTGATTACAGCAGGTTTGTCGTGAGAGAGGCAGACATCAGACCTGAGGAGAAGGTCCCGAACAAAATGCTCTAATTGAAAATTGGACTGCATACACACTCATAGGTCTCTTTAGGTCAGGAATCTGATGAAGTGTGTCCAATTTGTGGCAGATTGCTAAAACTTAATTTTCACCTTGACCACTAGGTGGCGCTATCACTATTAGTGTGTATGCAGTAATAGTCTTGACTTCATCAGGTGTTGACTCAGATCATGTGACAGAATTTTGGGGTCGATTGCTAAAACTTCATTTTCACACAGACCACTAGGTGGCGCTACTTCATTCACACTAAAACAGGATTCGGATGAAGAGCCAATCACATCGTAGTTCAAATCATTGAGGGTTGTATATTTAAAGAGTTCAATAGTCCCCTTCTGAAAAACAATGTTAGACCTGCCCTCACCTGGACTTGATATCTTCACCTCTGGGTCACTGCCCCTCTGCTCTACCCACTGAACCACCTGTGTTGATTAACACCTTTGAAGTAGTTTGTAAATAGATCTCACTGTCTCCTTTCCCCCTCTGGCCCCCCTCCTCAGCGTGTGTGACTTCACTAACGACGCACCTGTGACACAGAGTGACAGATTGGACCTGAGGAGAAGGTCCCAAACAAAATGCTCTAATTGAAAATCTATAACTCCTATCCGTGAAATGAAAACACCCTGAGAACCACAACACTTGGACGGATAAGTACATATCTATATCATTATTTAGAGCCAAACAATGAAGCCATGCAAGCAGTTTAGAAACGTAGTTCTCATTTCATAAATCTCCTCCTTTTGCTATCATCAGTCATCAAACAAATACTTGTTACTCAAAAACGATAAGTCCTATCTGGAAAATGAACACATTTTGAGAACCACAAGGCTTGACACTACAACCAGATATATTAATATATTTGTTCAAAAGTAATTTTTGGCTTCTGATGGTTTAGACTCACAACCAGTGGATCACTGAGTCAGCGGCTCAACCCACTAATCCAATCACATTGACTTTAGATATCATTGACAGTTGATTATTTAAAGAATTCAACAGTTCCCCCTTGAAAGACAAAGAAAAAAATTCAATGTTTGTGTCTTACCCACACTGAGACTTGAAATCTCCACCTCTGTGTTATTGTCCCTCTGCTCTACAGACTGAACTACCTGCAGTGCTGATTACCACCTGTGCAGTCTAAAAATAGATCTCAGTGTCCCTTTTGGCCCCCCTCCCTCTGCGTGTGTGACTCCCTGATTACAGCAGGTTTGTCGTGAGAGAGGCAGACATCAGACCTGAGGAGAAGGTCCCGAACAAAATGCTCTAATTGAAAATCTGAAACTCCTATCTGAGAAATTAAAACACCGTTAGAAACACAAGGCTTGGATGAACGAGTACATATCTATATTATTGATTAGAGCCAAAAAATGAGGCTGTACGAGCAGTTTAGAAACGTACTTCTCATTTCATAAATTCTCCTCCTAAGATTTTCATTAGTTTTAATGAGAGAGACATTTTTTCACACTCTAGCACCGTCATCAAACAAATACTTCCTACTCAAAAACTATAAGTCCTGGAAAATGAAAACATTTTGAGAATCACAATAGTTTACACTGCAACCAGATATATTTTTTATTCATGAGAGCTGAGAAATGGGGCCGTGGGAGCGATTTACGTTTTATTTTTCAGTTTTAATCTTTTCAGAAAAATCTTCAGAATTAACATGGGGCTCCAATGAGAGATCGATCCGGAAATAATTCCTCGATTTTTCGATGCGGATATAAGCACAGGTCCGAGAGATTTGAGAGTGACATGTCTGCGAAGGAAACAATCTCACCACCTCAAATATATAAAAATCATGTCTGAGGACCTCCGTTTGGGGATTTGAGAGCAGTTTTAGTGACAAAAAAAACGGTCTAAAAACATTGATTTTCAGTGTTCCCATTGTACGTTTTTGGCAACGTTATCGCAATTTTTTTGCGCGTTGCGCCATGCAATGCACTGCCTAGTGGTGCCTGCACAAATAACTGTGCTTGCACATCCTGTGGGGCGCAAATTATGTGGGGCGCACATCCTGCAGCGCACATCCTGCTGCGCACATAAATAAAAATAATATTAAAACATTTTTACAAAAAAAAATATTTAAATCAAATTAATAAAAAAACTGTGCTTGCACATCCTGTGGGGCGCAAATTCTGTGGGGCGCACATCCTGCGGCGCACAACCTGCTGCGCACATGAATAAAAATAATATTAAAACATTTTTACAAAAAAAAAATATTTAAATCAAACAAGAAAATTCCTCCTGCCGAGAAATTTCAAATGGGTGCCTGGTAGGGATGCACCGATTTATCGGCCGAACATCGGTAGCGGCTGATATTCGCCTCGTTTACTGATATCGGCTTATCGGTAATAAACTTGACTTTCACCGATATCATTGGCCGATGTTCATATTTGTGGTAAAACCGCTGGGCACGTGCCGCGGCTGGGGGAGCAGTCCCTCCGTCGCCCTCCTCTCCGCGCCGCCGGAGGCTCAGTGTGCGGCATCGGGAGGTCCTCATCCGGTGGCACCTCACGGCGTCACTGGTGGGGGGGGGCTTTCTTTCTCTTGTACCGCGGGGCGGTGTCCATCGCCGGCGCGGAAGGCGGGCCGTTGGAGGGGACCGGGTACGCGGTCAGCGGCGGCCACTCTGGACGGGCCCTTCTCGCGGATCACCTCAGCTACGGCGACCGCTGGGGGAACCCTCCGGCTGGCGCCTAGCAGCTGACTGAGAACTGGTGCGGACCAGGGGAATCCGACTGTTTAATTAAAACAAGCATCGCGAAGGGCCACGGTGGGTGTTGACGCGATGTGATTTCTGCCCGACACTCAAAACAGGTAAAACTGAGGAGGGCTTGTTAAGTTATCTTGACTCACGCAGTGTAACTTGGTGTAAAAAGTATGAGCGTAGCGTCTGTTTAAGTACTTGCCCAGGTAACAAGGGAATTGACAACATACGTCATACACACAGAAGCCGTAACACATCTAATAAACGGGCAATACTGCTACCGTAAATCAATGAGAAGAGCGTTCTCTATAATGATACTTTAACAGGGCTGTTTTAGACAGGGTAAAAAGGTGCTGTTTTAAATTATCCTTGTGGTATTTTGACCAAAATATGTTACAGACATTTCATTAAGATCCCAAGGAACCATTTCAACTTGCGGTAAAATGGGCATAATATGTCTCTGTTAAATAAAGTTTAGTTAAATCAAAGATTGTTTCATAAATTTGATTCAATCTGTGCTCATTAAAAGATAAGAGTGATGAAGGGCTGAAATTTTTTTAAATAGTGCTTTCTAAATAATGATTTAATTATTTTTCTGGCACAAAAGGGTGAATGAATAACAACAAAAAGAAAATAAACAAATATCGGTATCGGTATCGGCTATCGGCCAGATTGTTATTTTAAATATCGGTATCGGCCAAGAATTTCCATATCGGTGCATCCCTAGTGCCTAGAATTTGCCGGTTCCAGACTAAATATTTTTTTTTTAGGGGGAAGAGCGACAGACAGTGTCAATTTGAGAGAGAGAGACAGAGACAGATAAAGATAGACCCAGAGAGAGAGAGACCCAGAGAGAGAGAGAGAGAGAGAGAGAGAGAGAGAGAGAGAGAGAGAGAGAGAGAGAGAGAGAGAATGGCTGGTATAAAAGAGAAAGAGAGAGAGAGAGACACAGACAGGTTGCTTTAAGAGAGAGATAGACAGACCGAGAGAGAGAGAGAGAGAGAGAGAGAGATAAACTGGCTGGTATAAAAGAGAGAGCAACGGACTTGATCAGTAGGTGGCGCTATCACTAACACTGCATACACACTCATAGATCTCTTCAGGTCAGGGCTCTGATTATGTGACAGGATTTTGGGGACGATTGATTAAACTTAATTTTCACACCGACCTCCAGGTGGGGCTATCATTGTCACTTCATACACACTAATACAGGAATCTGATGTAGAGCCAATCACATTGTAGTTCAACAGTTCCCCCCTGAAAGACAAAGAAAAAAAATCTGTTTAAGTCCCACCCACACAGGGGGTCTTGAACAGACAACCTCTGGGTCACTGTCACTCTGCTCTATTGACTGCACCACCTATAGTGTTGATTAACACAGGTGCAGTAGTTTATTTAAAGATCTCACTCTCCCCTTTCCCCATTTGGCCCCCCTCCTCAGCGTGTGTAACTCACTAATTACCGCAGGTGTGCGAGAATGAGAGGGAGACATCAGACCTCAGGAGAAGGTCCCAAACAAAATGCTTTAATTCAAAATCTATAACTCCTGTCCGTGAAATGAAAACACCGTGACAATCACAAGGCTTGGACGAACAAGGACATATCTATGTTGTGCAATTGTAGTAGTAGATTTGACGTTGGCTAATTATTAATAATCATGAGAAATGATTATTAAAATAGGAATTATTTATTAAAAAATTAAAAAAAATTATAAAGCTATTAATTAAGAATAGTAAAAAAATTAATTAGAAATGATACAGTTATCCATTAATAATGGTTAAATAATTAATGAAAACAATAAAATTATCAATTAAGAATAATACAATCTGGAATCATTGCTTATCGTAGCGGGGCACCACCCTGGTTACAGGGACCAACTAGTCAAACTATAGTTATCAGTCTCAAGTGATAAAAGTTAAATTAATAATCTCAATATTTAATATTAATGATTATATAATAAACAATGAAGGGTTTTAAGTTCGAGCACAGGCTATAGTAATCCAGCTGTATTCACATACACATGTACAAATAATCACAGAAATACAAATACTTTAATTACAAAAGTATTTATTAAAAAGGGGAAATAAAGTTAATGTTATTTCAATGATTCTTCATTTAACAAACTCCAATATTTCAAAGATGGCAACAGCAGCAGCAGCACTTATCACAATTGTCACACATGTAATACTGAGTATCTACTGGTGTGTGTGTGTGTGTGTGATCGTGTGTGTCTGTCTGTCTGTGTGTGTCTCTATGTGTGTGTGTGTGTGTGTCTGAGAAAGAGAAAGGGGAGTGGCTATGGCGTAATGACAAGATCATGTGGTGACGTAGTCTGGCCGTGATCAAGATGTTACGTACAAGATGGAGGTTTCCTAAGTGAAGCCACGTTGCGAAAAGCAAAATGGCTGCCGGTCACTGACCTTAACAAAGGGGGATCTTTAGACAAAGAGATTTCTTATCTCCCGGTTCTGGAGCCGAATGGCGTCGAGATGTATTATATAATATATATAATATGTAAGTGTAGGTCGGGACGTGTGTAAAAACAGGTTTAGGAGAAAAGAGAGGGAGAGATAGAGAGAGATCAGGAAAGCTCTCAAACCATCGTCAGAGACAAACTTCCGGCGAAGCGGGCAGTCCAGTTACGTGAGATTTGTCTTTTAACAGATGTAAATCTCCGCACAATATCTCTGACGGTAACACGTAAAAAAGGAAGTGCCGACTTGTTACGTGCGCTTCTCAGAACATAGTAGACAAAGGAACCGGATGTGACGTCTCCAGTTCGCCGCGCGTTACACGGCTAAAAACAGATCAGCGATCTACAAACAAACACACTCAAATAACATGACACGCTAAGTATTTAAACTAGTCTCTGCCCAGACAATAAAGCCTCTTACTGTGACCTTCGCGGTGTTGCTTGCGCGTGGCGCGCGGATTTTCCAGAAGTCCAGTGAATCTCGTTGTTAACCTCAGGATGCCTGCACGAACTGCGAATTCCTGGAAAGCAGATGAGTGAAGTCCTGGCCTCTTAAGCGGGCTCCGGTGGGTCTCGTGTTTACAAAGGAGGTTAGCGCTGGGCCGAAAAGAGCGAACTTCTCTTGCTCTTGGGACGGAATTCGGCCTCGTCTCTTCTGCAGGGATGATCAGCTGTGGCGCAGTTGTGGGGATCGTGAAAAAGAAAGTCTATGATCTCGGCCTGCGAGTGGACTTCCTGTGGCGATCTCTTTCAAGTTAAAATAACAAAAAGTCCTATCAAAACAAAACGTCGACTGAATAAAGAAATAAAAGAAAATGGATATAAAACAAACGTCAGTAATTGCTCCCTAAAATTACCTCCGGATCAACTAACTGGAAAGGTCAGCTCTATCTTCAGGGAATTGGGAATGGGCTGATAAACTAAAAGTTAAGGTTGCCCCCTTTAGCAATTAAATCATCTGAAGACCCGGAGGTGTCTGTTGACGTCTTCAGAGCAGGGTAAAATGGCAGCGATTATTTGATGTTTCAGTGGTTTTATTCTACCTGCGAGGTCCTCCTCCTTGAGGAGCTGGTCATAGGACATCGGCCAATTGATTTGTCAGGAATCGATCTGAGTGGGCGGGGCTTGGAACTCAGCGGGGGTTCCAAGGCATTCCCAGAACATTTTCCACCACCAGGGGGAGATTCTTGGGCCTGCTTGAGAATGGTTTCCCTCCAAAAGTTTAACAACTCTTTGTTCACCCTCGGCTCCAGTGTTTGGTGGCCCCCCCTTGGGCTCTTCAGACCCAGCAGGGCGCCCGTGTTCCTGCGAGGGCCTTGAAACCTGCTAGGGTTTCTCGAAACTGCCAGGAAAAAGTACTCACAGATGGATAGGAATATTCCACAAGGCCTTGATTTATACAGGCCTTTGTTTAGATTGTCTTTGTGTTAACCTCTGACCTGTGTCTAGTGGCCATCCGCTGGGCTCTGGCCCAACATCTATATCATTGTTTAGAGCCAAAAAATGAGGCCATGCGAGCAGTTTAGTGACGTAGTTCTCATTTCATAAATCTCCTCCTTTTCCCATCATTAGTTTTAATTGAAGATACATTTTTTTCACACTCTAACGCTGTCATCAAACAAATACTTGTTACTCAAAAACTATAAGTCCTATCTGAAAAATGAAAACATTTTGAGAATCACAAGGCTTGACACTACAACCGGATATATTCATATATTTGTTCGAAAGTAATTTTTGGCATCTGTTGGTTTTGAATTCACAACCAGTGGATCACTGAGTCAGCGGCAGACCCACTAATTCAATCACATTGACTTTAGATATCATTGACAGTTGATTATTTAAAGAATTCAACAGTTCCCCCGTGAAAGACAAAGAAAAAAATGTAATGTTTGTGTCTTACCCACACTTGGACTTGAAACCTCCACCTCTGTGTTACTGTCCCTCTTCTCTACTGAATAAACTACCTGCAGTGCTGATTACCACCTGTGAAGTCTAAAAATAGATCTGACTGTCCCCTTTGGCCCCTCCCTCTGCGTGAGTGACTCCCTGAATACAGCAGGTGTGTCGTGAGAGAGGCAGACATCAGACCTGAGGAGAAGGTCCCGAACAAAATGTTCTAATTGAAAATCTACAACTCCTATCCGTGAAATGAAAACACCGTGAGAATCACAAGGCTTGGACGAAAAAGGACATATCTAAATTACTGATTAAAGTAAAAAAATGAGGGCCATACGAGCAGTTTAGAAACGTACTTCTCATTTCATAAATCTCCTCCGAAAAAGTACATTGAATTCAATAGAGCAGATTTATTTTCACACTCTAGCACCGTCATCAAACAAATACTTGTTACTCAAAAACTATAAGTCCTATCTGGAAAATTATAACATTTTGAGAATCACAAGAGTTTACACTACAAACAGATATATTTTTTATTCAAGACAGCTGAGAAATGGGGCCGTGGGAGTGATTTACGTTTTATTTTTCAGTTTTAATCTTTTCAGAAAAATCTTCAGAATTAAAATGGGGCTCCAATGGGAGAAGGATCCGGAAATAATTCCTCGATTTTTCTATGCGGATATAAGCACAGGTCCGAGAGATTTGAGAGTGACATGTCTGCGAAGGAAACAATCTCACCACCTCAAATATCTAAAAATCATGTCTGAGGACCTCCGTTTTGGGGATTTGAGAGCAGTTTTAGTGACGAAAAAAGGGTCTAAAAACGCTGATTTTCAGCCTCTCGCTCTTTTGGTAGAGAGAGCTTGACCCCCATTGTACTTTTCGGCCACATTATCGCGATTTTTGTGCGAACCGGTGGACGAATTGAAAATTTGAATAATAGCACACGATTCGACGTAATTCCGCAGGTTTATTTGTGGGTCTCGTGAATGTGCGACAAACTTTGTAGGAGGAGAAGCGTCCCAAACTTTTAGGCGGAAGAAGTAAGAATAACTAGAAAATTCCTCCTGCCGAGAAATTTCGAATGGGTGCCTTCTGCGTTCGGGTCGAAAAGAGACTTTTGTTTTTTTGGGGAAGAGAGACAGAGTGGCTGCTTTAAGAGAGAGAGACAGACCAAGAGAGAGAGAGAGAAAATGTACCAGTTTCAGAGAGAGACCCAGAGAGAAAGAGAGAGAGAGCGACTGGTTTAAGAAAGAGAGAGCGACTTGATCAGTAGGGGGCACTATCACTAACACTGCATACACTCATAGGTCTCTTCAGGTCAGGGCTCTGATCATTTGACAGAATTTTGGGGTCGATTGTTCATAGTTCATTTTCAAACTGACCACTAGGTGGCACTATCACTATTAGTGTGTATGCAGTCATAGTCTTGCCTTGATCAGATGTTGACTCTGATCATGTGACAGAATTTTGGGGTTGATTCGTAAAAACTTAATTTTCACCCTGACCACTAGGTGGCGCTATCCCTATCAATGAATACACCCTAATATATCTGTTCAGGTCTGGCATCTGATGAGGTGTGTCCAATTTGGGGCCAATTGCTCAAACTTCATTTTCAGACCAACCCCTAGATGTCGCTATCACTATCAATAAATACACACGAATATATCTGTTCAGTTCTGGAATCTGATGAGGTGTGTGCGATTTGGGTCCGATTGCTCAAACTTAATTTCCCCACCGACCACTAGGTGGCGCT
This sequence comes from Pleuronectes platessa, assembly GCF_947347685.1. Classification (NCBI taxonomy): domain Eukaryota; kingdom Metazoa; phylum Chordata; class Actinopteri; order Pleuronectiformes; family Pleuronectidae; genus Pleuronectes; species Pleuronectes platessa. The sequence goes on from NW_026518957.1 coordinate 262,790, forward strand.
ATCACTATCACTGCATACACATTAATATATTTGTTCAAAAGCAATTTTTGGTTGCTATTGGTTTTGAACTCACAACCAGTGGATCATTGAGTCAGCAGCTCAACCCACTGATCCAATTGAATTAACCTTAAACATCAATGACAATTGTATATTCAAAGAGTTTAAAGTTCCCATTCTGAAAGACACAGAAAATGACAAATCTTAAAATTCTGCCATCAGTGGGACTTGAACCCTCAACCTCTGACTTACTAACCCTCTTCTGTGACCACTAGCCTACCTATGATGTTGAGCAACATCTTTGAAATGGCTACTATAAACATCTTCCTGTCCCCATCTCCCCCTCTGGCCCCCCTCCTCAGTGTGTGTATCTTCACTAACGACGCACCTGTGACACAGAGGACCTGAGGAGACGGTCCGGAACAAAATGCTCTAATTCAAAATCTATAATGCCAGTCCATGAAATGAAAACACCGTGAGAAACACAAGGCTTGGACGAACAAGTACATATATATATTAATATATTTATTCAGAAGTAATTTTTGGCCTCTATTGGTTTTGAACTCACAACCAGCGGATCACTGAGTCAGCGGCAGACCCACTAATCCAATCACATTGACTTTAGATATCATTGACAGTTGATTATTTAAAGAATTCAACAGTTCCCCCCTGAAAGGCAACGAAAAAATTCAATGTTTGTGTCTTACCCACACTGAGACTTGAAACCTCCACCTCTGTGTTACTGTCCCTCTTCTCTACTGAATAAACTACCTGCAGTGATGATTACCACCTGTGAAGTCTAAAAATAGATCTCACTGTCCCTTTTGGCCCCCCTCCCTCTGCGTGTGTGAGTCACTGATTACAGCAGGTCTGTCATGAGAGAGGCAGACATCAGACCTGAGGAGAAGGTCCCGAACAAAATGCTCTAATTGAAAATTGGACTGCATACACACTCATAGGTCTCTTCAGGTCAGGAATCTGATGAAGTGTGTCCAATTTGTGAAGGATTGCTAAAACTTAATTTTCACCTTGACCACTAGGTGGCGCTATCACTATTAGTGTGTATGCAGTAATAGTCTTGACTTCATCAGGTGTTGACTCAGATCATGTGACAGAATTTTGGGGTCGATTGCTAAAACTTCATTTTCACACAGACCACTAGGTGGCGCTATCCCTATCACTTCATTCACACTAAAACAGGAATCGGATGAAGAGCCAATCACATCGTAGTTCAAATCATTGAGGGTTGTATATTTAAAGAGTTCAATAGTCCCCTTCTGAAAAACAATGTTAGACCTGCCCTCACCTGGACTTGATATCGTCACCTCTGGGTCACTGCCCCTATGCTCTACCCACTGAACCACCTGTGTTGATTAACACCTTTGAAGTAGTTTGTAAATAGATCTCACTGTCTCCTTTCCCCCTCTGGCCCCCCTCCTCAGCGTGTGTGACTTCACTAACGACGCACCTGTGACACAGAGTGACAGATTGGACCTGAGGAGAAGGTCCCAAACAAAATGCTCCAATTGAAAATCTATAACTCCTATCCTTGAAATGAAAACACCCTGAGAACCACAACACTTGGACGGATAAGTACATATCTATATCATTATTTAGAGCCAAACAATGAAGCCATGCAAGCAGTTTAGAAACGTAGTTCTCATTTCATAAATCTCCTCCTTTTGCTATCACCAGTCATCAAACAAATACTTGTTACTCAAAAACGATAAGTCCTATCTGGAAAATGAACACATTTTGAGAACCACAAGGCTTGACACTACAACCAGATATATTAATATATTTGTCCAAAAGTAATTTTTGGCTTTTGATGGTTTTGACTCACAACCAGTGGATCACTGAGTCAGCGGCTCAACCCACTAATCCAATCACATTGACTTTAGATATCATTGACAGTTGATTATTTAAAGAATTCAACAGTTCCCCCTTGAAAGACAAAGAAAAAAATTCAATGTTTGTGTCTTACCCACACTGAGACTTGAAATCTCCACCTCTGTGTTATTGTCCCTCTGCTCTACAGACTGAACTACCTGCAGTGCTGATTACCACCTGTGCAGTCTAAAAATAGATCTCAGTGTCCCTTTTGGCCCCCCTCCCTCTGCGTGTGTGACTCCCTGATTACAGCAGGTTTGTCGTGAGAGAGGCAGACATCAGACCTGAGGAGAAGGTCCCGAACAAAATGCTCTAATTGAAAATTGGACTGCATACACACTCATAGGTCTCTTTAGGTCAGGAATCTGATGAAGTGTGTCCAATTTGTGGCAGATTGCTAAAACTTAATTTTCACCTTGACCACTAGGTGGCGCTATCACTATTAGTGTGTATGCAGTAATAGTCTTGACTTCATCAGGTGTTGACTCAGATCATGTGACAGAATTTTGGGGTCAATTGCTAAAACTTCATTTTCACACAGACCACTAGGTGGCGCTACTTCATTCACACTAAAACAGGATTCGGATGAAGAGCCAATCACATCGTAGTTCAAATCATTGAGGGTTGTATATTTAAAGAGTTCAATAGTCCCCTTCTGAAAAACAATGTTAGACCTGCCCTCACCTGGACTTGATATCTTCACCTCTGGGTCACTGCCCCTCTGCTCTACCCACTGAACCACCTGTGTTGATTAACACCTTTGAAGTAGTTTGTAAATAGATCTCACTGTCTCCTTTCCCCCTCTGGCCCCCCTCCTCAGCGTGTGTGACTTCACTAACGACGCACCTGTGACACAGAGTGACAGATTGGACCTGAGGAGAAGGTCCCAAACAAAATGCTCTAATTGAAAATCTATAACTCCTATCCGTGAAATGAAAACACCCTGAGAACCACAACACTTGGACGGATAAGTACATATCTATATCATTATTTAGAGCCAAACAATGAAGCCATGCAAGCAGTTTAGAAACGTAGTTCTCATTTCATAAATCTCCTCCTTTTGCTATCATCAGTCATCAAACAAATACTTGTTACTCAAAAACGATAAGTCCTATCTGGAAAATGAACACATTTTGAGAACCACAAGGCTTGACACTACAACCAGATATATTAATATATTTGTTCAAAAGTAATTTTTGGCTTCTGATGGTTTAGACTCACAACCAGTGGATCACTGAGTCAGCGGCTCAACCCACTAATCCAATCACATTGACTTTAGATATCATTGACAGTTGATTATTTAAAGAATTCAACAGTTCCCCCTTGAAAGACAAAGAAAAAAATTCAATGTTTGTGTCTTACCCACACTGAGACTTGAAATCTCCACCTCTGTGTTATTGTCCCTCTGCTCTACAGACTGAACTACCTGCAGTGCTGATTACCACCTGTGCAGTCTAAAAATAGATCTCAGTGTCCCTTTTGGCCCCCCTCCCTCTGCGTGTGTGACTCCCTGATTACAGCAGGTTTGTCGTGAGAGAGGCAGACATCAGACCTGAGGAGAAGGTCCCGAACAAAATGCTCTGATTGAAAATCTGAAACTCCTATCTGAGAAATTAAAACACCGTTAGAAACACAAGGCTTGGATGAACGAGTACATATCTATATTATTGATTAGAGCCAAAAAATGAGGCTGTACGAGCAGTTTAGAAACGTACTTCTCATTTCATAAATTCTCCTCCTAAGATTTTCATTAGTTTTAATGAGAGAGACATTTTTTCACACTCTAGCACCGTCATCAAACAAATACTTCCTACTCAAAAACTATAAGTCCTGGAAAATGAAAACATTTTGAGAATCACAATAGTTTACACTGCAACCAGATATATTTTTTATTCATGAGAGCTGAGAAATGGGGCCGTGGGAGCGATTTACGTTTTATTTTTCAGTTTTAATCTTTTCAGAAAAATCTTCAGAATTAACATGGGGCTCCAATGAGAGATCGATCCGGAAATAATTCCTCGATTTTTCGATGCGGATATAAGCACAGGTCCGAGAGATTTGAGAGTGACATGTCTGCGAAGGAAACAATCTCACCACCTCAAATATATAAAAATCATGTCTGAGGACCTCCGTTTGGGGATTTGAGAGCAGTTTTAGTGACAAAAAAAACGGTCTAAAAACATTGATTTTCAGTGTTCCCATTATACGTTTTTGGCAACGTTATCGCAATTTTTTTGCGCGTTGCGCCATGCAATGCACTGCCTAGTGGTGCCTGCACAAATAACTGTGCTTGCACATCCTGTGGGGCGCAAATTATGTGGGGCGCACATCCTGCAGCGCACATCCTGCTGCGCACATAAATAAAAATAATATTAAAACATTTTTACAAAAAAAAATATTTAAATCAAATTAATAAAAAAACTGTGCTTGCACATCCTGTGGGGCGCAAATTCTGTGGGGCGCACATCCTGCGGCGCACAACCTGCTGCGCACATGAATAAAAATAATATTAAAACATTTTTACAAAAAAAAAATATTTAAATCAAACAAGAAAATTCCTCCTGCCGAGAAATTTCAAATGGGTGCCTGGTAGGGATGCACCGATTTATCGGCCGAACATCGGTAGCGGCTGATATTCGCCTCGTTTACTGATATCGGCTTATCGGTAATAAACTTGACTTTCACCGATATCATTGGCCGATGTTCATATTTGTGGTAAAACCGCTGGGCACGTGCCGCGGCTGGGGGAGCAGTCCCTCCGTCGCCCTCCTCTCCGCGCCGCCGGAGGCTCAGTGTGCGGCATCGGGAGGTCCTCATCCGGTGGCACCTCACGGCGTCACTGGTGGGGGGGGGCTTTCTTTCTCTTGTACCGCGGGGCGGTGTCCATCGCCGGCGCGGAAGGCGGGCCGTTGGAGGGGACCGGGTACGCGGTCAGCGGCGGCCACTCTGGACGGGCCCTTCTCGCGGATCACCTCAGCTACGGCGACCGCTGGGGGAACCCTCCGGCTGGCGCCTAGCAGCTGACTGAGAACTGGTGCGGACCAGGGGAATCCGACTGTTTAATTAAAACAAGCATCGCGAAGGGCCACGGTGGGTGTTGACGCGATGTGATTTCTGCCCGACACTCAAAACAGGTAAAACTGAGGAGGGCTTGTTAAGTTATCTTGACTCACGCAGTTTAACTTGGTGTAAAAAGTATGAGCATAGCGTCTGTTTAAGTACTTTATTCTCATGTGCATCGGCTCTATTCATCCATCTCATGCCCAGGTAACAAGGGAATTGACAACATACGTCATACACACAGAAGCCGTAACACATCTAATAAACGGGCAATACTGCTACCGTAAATCAATGAGAAGAGCGTTCTCTATAATGATACTTTAACAGGGCTGTTTTAGACAGGGTAAAAAGGTGCTGTTTTAAATTATCCTTGTGGTATTTTGACCAAAATATGTTACAGACATTTCATTAAGATCCCAAGGAACCATTTCAACTTGCGGTAAAATGGGCATAATATGTCTCTGTTAAATAAAGTTTAGTTAAATCAAAGATTGTTTCATAAATTTGATTCAATCTGTGCTCATTAAAAGATAAGAGTGATGAAGGGCTGAAATTTTTTTAAATAGTGCTTTCTAAATAATGATTTAATTATTTTTCTGGCACAAAAGGGTGAATGAATAACAACAAAAAGAAAATAAACAAATATCGGTATCGGTATCGGCTATCGGCCAGATTGTTATTTTAAATATCGGTATCGGCCAAGAATTTCCATATCGGTGCATCCCTAGTGCCTAGAATTTGCCGGTTCCAGACTAAATATTTTTTTTTTAGGGGGAAGAGCGACAGACAGTGTCAATTTGAGAGAGAGAGACAGAGACAGATAAAGATAGACCCAGAGAGAGAGAGACCCAGAGAGAGAGAGAGAGAGAGAGAGAGAGAGAGAGAGAGAGAGAGAGATAGAGAGAATGGCTGGTATAAAAGAGAAAGAGAGAGAGAGAGACACAGACAGGTTGCTTTAAGAGAGAGATAGACAGACCGAGAGAGAGAGAGAGAGAGAGAGAGAGATAAACTGGCTGGTATAAAAGAGAGAGCAACGGACTTGATCAGTAGGTGGCGCTATCACTAACACTGCATACACACTCATAGATCTCTTCAGGTCAGGGCTCTGATTATGTGACAGGATTTTGGGGACGATTGATTAAACTTAATTTTCACACCGACCTCCAGGTGGGGCTATCATTGTCACTTCATACACACTAATACAGGAATCTGATGTAGAGCCAATCACATTGTAGTTCAACAGTTCCCCCCTGAAAGACAAAGAAAAAAAATCTGTTTAAGTCCCACCCACACAGGGGGTCTTGAACAGACAACCTCTGGGTCACTGTCCCTCTGCTCTATTGACTGCACCACCTATAGTGTTGATTAACACAGGTGCAGTAGTTTATTTAAAGATCTCACTCTCCCCTTTCCCCATTTGGCCCCCCTCCTCAGCGTGTGTAACTCACTAATTACCGCAGGTGTGCGAGAATGAGAGGGAGACATCAGACCTCAGGAGAAGGTCCCAAACAAAATGCTTTAATTCAAAATCTATAACTCCTGTCCGTGAAATGAAAACACCGTGACAATCACAAGGCTTGGACGAACAAGGACATATCTATGTTGTGCAATTGTAGTAGTAGATTTGACGTTGGCTAATTATTAATAATCATGAGAAATGATTATTAAAATAGGAATTATTTATTAAAAAATTTAAAAAAATTATAAAGCTATTAATTAAGAATAGTAAAATAATTAATTAGAAATGATACAGTTATCCATTAATAATGGTTAAATAATTAATGAAAACAATAAAATTATCAATTAAGAATAATACAATCTGTAATCATTGCTTATCGTAGCGGGGCACCACCCTGGTTACAGGGACCAACTAGTCAAACTATAGTTATCAGTCTCAAGTGATAAAAGTTAAATTAATAATCTCAATATTTAATATTAATGATTATATAATAAACAATGAAGGGTTTTAAGTTCGAGCATAGGCTATAGTAATCCAGCTGTATTCACATACACATGTACAAATAATCACAGAAATACAAATACTTTAATTACAAAAGTATTTATTAAAAAGGGGAAATAAAGTTAATGTTATTTCAATGATTCTTCATTTAACAAACTCCAATATTTCAAAGATGGCAACAGCAGCAGCAGCACTTATCACAATTGTCACACATGTAATACTGAGTATCTACTGGTGTGTGTGTGCGTGTGTGATCGTGTGTGTCTGTCTGTCTGTGTGTGTCTCTATGTGTGTGTGTGTGTGTGTCTGAGAAAGAGAAAGGGGAGTGGCTATGGCGTAATGACAAGATCATGTGGTGACGTAGTCTGGCCGTGATCAAGATGTTACGTACAAGATGGAGGTTTCCTAAGTGAAGCCACGTTGCGAAAAGCAAAATGGCTGCCGGTCACTGACCTTAACAAAGGGGGATCTTTAGACAAAGAGATTTCTTATCTCCCGGTTCTGGAGCCGAATGGCGTCGAGATGTATTATATAATATATATAATATGTAAGTGTAGGTCGGGACGTGTGTAAAAACAGGTTTAGGAGAAAAGAGAGGGAGAGATAGAGAGAGATCAGGAAAGCTCTCAAACCATCGTCAGAGACAAACTTCCGGCGAAGCGGGCAGTCCAGTTACGTGAGATTTGTCTTTTAACAGATGTAAATCTCCGCACAATATCTCTGACGGTAACACGTAAAAAAGGAAGTGCCGACTTGTTACGCGCGCTTCTCAGAACATAGTAGACAAAGGAACCGGATGTGACGTCTCCAGTTCGCCGCGCGTTACACGGCTAAAAACAGATCAGCGATCTACAAACAAACACACTCAAATAACATGACACGCTAAGTATTTAAACTAGTCTCTGCCCAGACAATAAAGCCTCTTACTGTGACCTTCGCGGTGTTGCTTGCGCGTGGCGCGCGGATTTTCCAGAAGTCCAGTGAATCTCGTTGTTAACCTCAGGATGCCTGCACGAACTGCGAATTCCTGGAAAGCAGATGAGTGAAGTCCTGGCCTCTTAAGCGGGCTCCGGTGGGTCTCGTGTTTACAAAGGAGGTTAGCGCTGGGCCGAAAAGAGCGAACTTCTCTTGCTCTTGGGACGGAATTCGGCCTCGTCTCTTCTGCAGGGATGATCAGCTGTGGCGCAGTTGTGGGGATCGTGAAAAAGAAAGTCTATGATCTCGGCCTGCGAGTGGACTTCCTGTGGCGATCTCTTTCAAGTTAAAATAACAAAAAGTCCTATCAAAACAAAACGTCGACTGAATAAAGAAATAAAAGAAAATGGATATAAAACAAACGTCAGTAATTGCTCCCTAAAATTACCTCCGGATCAACTAACTGGAAAGGTCAGCTCTATCTTCAGGGAATTGGGAATGGGCTGATAAACTAAAAGTTAAGGTTGCCCCCTTTAGCAATTAAATCATCTGAAGACCCGGAGGGGTCTGTTGACGTCTTCAGAGCAGGGTAAAATGGCAGCGATTATTTGATGTCTCAGTGGTTTTATTCTACCTGCGAGGTCCTCCTCCTTGAGGAGCTGGTCATAGGACATCGGCCAATTGATTTGTCAGGAATCGATCTGAGTGGGCGGGGCTTGGAACTCAGCGGGGGTTCCAAGGCATTCCCAGAACATTTTCCACCACCAGGGGGAGATTCTTGGGCCTGCTTGAGAATGGTTTCCCTCCAAAAGTTTAACAACTCTTTGTTCACCCTCGGCTCCAGTGTTTGGTGGCCCCCCCCTTGGGCTCTTCAGACCCAGCAGGGTGCCCGTGTTCCTGCGAGGGCCTTGAAACCTGCTAGGGTTTCTCGAAACTGCCAGGAAAAAGTACTCACAGGTAGATAGGAATATTCCACAAGGCCTTGATTTATACAGGCCTTTGTTTAGATTGTCTTTGTGTTAACCTCTGACCTGTGTCTAGTGGCCATCCGCTGGGCTCTGGCCCAACATCTATATCATTGTTTAGAGCCAAAAAATGAGGCCATGCGAGCAGTTTAGTGACGTAGTTCTCATTTCATAAATCTCCTCCTTTTCCCATCATTAGTTTTAATTGAAGATACATTTTTTTCACACTCTAACGCTGTCATCAAACAAATACTTGTTACTCAAAAACTATAAGTCCTATCTGAAAAATGAAAACATTTTGAGAATCACAAGGCTTGACACTACAACCGGATATATTCATATATTTGTTCGAAAGTAATTTTTGGCATCTGTTGGTTTTGAATTCACAACCAGTGGATCACTGAGTCAGCGGCAGACCCACTAATTCAATCACATTGACTTTAGATATCATTGACAGTTGATTATTTAAAGAATTCAACAGTTCCCCCGTGAAAGACAAAGAAAAAAATGTAATGTTTGTGTCTTACCCACACTTGGACTTGAAACCTCCACCTCTGTGTTACTGTTCCTCTTCTCTACTGAATAAACTACCTGCAGTGCTGATTACCACCTGTGAAGTCTAAAAATAGATCTGACTGTCCCCTTTGGCCCCTCCCTCTGCGTGAGTGACTCCCTGAATACAGCAGGTGTGTCGTGAGAGAGGCAGACATCAGACCTGAGGAGAAGGTCCCGAACAAAATGCTCTAATTGAAAATTGGACTGCATACACACTCATAGGTCTCTTTAGGTCAGGAATCTGATGAAGTGTGTCCAATTTGTGGCAGATTGCTAAAACTTAATTTTCACCTTGACCACTAGGTGGCGCTATCACTATTAGTGTGTATGCAGTAATTGTCTTGACTTCATCAGGTGTTGACTCAGATCATGTGACAGAATTTTGGGGTCGATTGCTAAAACTTCATTTTCACACAGACCACTAGGTGGCGCTATCCCTATCACTTCATTCACACTAAAACAGGAATCGGATGAAGAGCCAATCACATCGTAGTTCAAATCATTGAGGGTTGTATATTTAAAGAGTTCAATAGTCCCCTTCTGAAAAACAATGTTAGACCTGCCCTCACCTGGACTTGATATCTTCACCTCTGGGTCACTGCCCCTCTGCTCTACCCACTGAACCACCTGTGTTGATTAACACCTTTGAAGTAGTTTGTAAATAGATCTCACTGTCTCCTTTCCCCCTCTGGTCCCCCTCCTCAGCGTGTGTGACTTCACTAACGACGCACCTGTGACACAGAGTGACAGATTGGACCTGAGGAGAAGGTCCCAAACAAAATGCTCTAATTGAAAATATATAACTCCTATCCGTGAAATGAAAACACCCTGAGAACCACAACACTTGGACGGATAAGTACATATCTATATCATTATTTAGAGCCAAACAATGAAGCCATGCAAGCAGTTTAGAAACGTAGTTCTCATTTCATAAATCTCCTCCTTTTGCTATCATCAGTCATCAAACAAATACTTGTTACTCAAAAACGATAAGTCCTATCTGGAAAATGAACACATTTTGAGAACCACAAGGCTTGACACTACAACCAGATATATTAATATATTTGTTCAAAAGTAATTTTTGGCTTCTGATGGTTTAGACTCACAACCAGTGGATCACTGAGTCAGCGGCTCAACCCACTAATCCAATCACATTGACTTTAGATATCATTGACAGTTGATTATTTAAAGAATTCAACAGTTCCCCCTTGAAAGACAAAGAAAAAAATTCAATGTTTGTGTCTTACCCACACTGAGACTTGAAATCTCCACCTCTGTGTTATTGTCCCTCTGCTCTACAGACTGAACTACCTGCAGTGCTGATTACCACCTGTGCAGTCTAAAAATAGATCTCAGTGTCCCTTTTGGCCCCCCTCCCTCTGCGTGTGTGACTCCCTGATTACAGCAGGTTTGTCGTGAGAGAGGCAGACATCAGACCTGAGGAGAAGGTCCCGAACAAAATGCTCTAATTGAAAATCTGAAACTCCTATCTGAGAAATTAAAACACCGTTAGAAACACAAGGCTTGGATGAACGAGTACATATCTATATTATTGATTAGAGCCAAAAAATGAGGCTGTACGAGCAGTTTAGAAACGTACTTCTCATTTCATAAATTCTCCTCCTAAGATTTTCATTAGTTTTAATGAGAGAGACATTTTTTCACACTCTAGCACCGTCATCAAACAAATACTTCCTACTCAAAAACTATAAGTCCTGGAAAATGAAAACATTTTGAGAATCACAATAGTTTACACTGCAACCAGATATATTTTTTATTCATGAGAGCTGAGAAATGGGGCCGTGGGAGCGATTTACGTTTTATTTTTCAGTTTTAATCTTTTCAGAAAAATCTTCAGAATTAACATGGGGCTCCAATGAGAGATCGATCCGGAAGTAATTCTTCGATTTTTCGATGCAGATATAAGCACAGGTCCGAGAGATTTGAGAGTGACATGTCTGCGAAGGAAACAATCTCACCACCTCAAATATATAAAAATCATGTCTGAGGACCTCTGTTTGGGGATTTGAGAGCAGTTTTAGTGACAAAAAAAACGGTCTAAAAACATTGATTTTCAGTGTTCCCATTGTACGTTTTTGGCAACGTTATCGCAATTTTTTTGCGCGTTGCGCCATGCAATGCACTGCCTAGTGGTGCCTGCACAAATAACTGTGCTTGCACATCCTGTGGGGCGCAAATTATGTGGGGCGCACATCCTGCAGCGCACATCCTGCTGCGCACATAAATAAAAATAATATTAAAACATTTTTACAAAAAAAAAATATTTAAATCAAATTAATAAAAAAACTGTGCTTGCACATCCTGTGGGGCGCAAATTCTGTGGGGCGCACATCCTGCGGCGCACATCCAGCTGCGCACATTAATAAAAATAATATTAAAACAAATTTATAAGTTTTTTTTTTTAAATCAAATTAATAAAAAAACTGTGCTTGCACATCCTGTGGGGTGCAAATTCTGTGGGGCGTACATCCTGCGGTGCACATCCTGCTGCGCACATAAATAAAAATAATATTAAAACATTTTTACAAAAAAAAATATTTAAATCAAATTAATAAAAAAACTGTGCTTGCAAATCCTGTGGGGTGCAAATTCTGTGGGGCGCACATCCTGCTGCAAACATAAATAAAAATAATATTAAAACATTTTTACAAAAAAAATATTTAAATTAAATTAATAAAAAAACTGTGCTTGCACATCCTGTGGGGCGCAAATTCTTTGGGACGCACATCCTGCAGCGCACATCCTGCTGCGCACATAAATATAAATAATATTAAAACATTTTTACAAAAAAAAAGATTTAAATCAAATTAATAAAAAAACTGTGCTTGCACATCCTGTGGGGCGCAAATTCTGTGGGGCGCACATCCTGCGGCGCACATCCTGCTGCGCACATACATAAAAATAATATTAAAAGCAAATTACAATTTTTTTTTTTAAATCAAATTAATAAAAAAACTGTGCTTGCACATCCTGTGGGGCGCAAATTCTGTGGGGCGCACATCCTGCTGCACACATACTGCTGCGCACATAAATAAAAATAATATTGAAACATCTTTACAAAAAAAAATATTTAAATCAAATTAATAAAAAAACTGTGCTTGCACATCCTGTGGGGCGCACATCCTGCGGCGCACAGAAATAAAAATAATATTAAAACATTTTTACAAAAAAAAATATTTAAATCAAATTAATAAAAAAACTGTCCTTGTACATCCTGTGGGGCGCACATCCTGTTGGGCGCACATCCTGCAGCGCACAGAAATAAAAATAATATTAAAACATTTTTACAAAAAAAAATATTTAAATCAAATTAATAAAAAAACTGTGCTTGCACATCCTGTGGGGCGCAAATTATGTGGGGCGCACATCCTGCAGCGCACATCCAGCTGCGCACATTAATACAAATAATATTAAAACATTTTTACAAAAAAAAATATTTAAATCAAATTAATAAAAAAACTGTGCTTGCACATCCTGTGAGGCGCAAATTATGTGGGGCGCAAATCCTGCAGCGCACATAAATAAAAATAATATTAAAACATTTTTACAAAAAAAAAATATTTAAATCAAATTAATAAAAAAACTGTGCTTGCACATCCTGTGGGGCGCAAATTCTGTGGGGCGCACATCCTGCTGCGCACATACTGCTGCGCACATAAATAAAAATAATATTAAATCATTTTTACAAAAAAATATATTTAAATCAAATTAATAAAAAAACTGTCCTTGCACATCCTGTGGGGCGCAAATTCTGTGGGGCGCACATCCTGCTGCGCACATACTGCTGCGCACATAAATAAAAATAATATTAAAACATTTTTACAAAAAAATATATTTAAATCAAATTAATAAAAAAACTGTGCTTGCACATCCTGTGGGGCGCAAATTCTGTGGGGCGCACATCCTGCTGCGCACATAAATAAAAATAATATTAAAACATTTTTACAAAAAAAATATTTAAATCAAATTAATAAAAAAACTGTCCTTGCACATCCTATGGGGCACAAATTCTGTGGGGCGCACATCATGCGGCACACATCCTGCTGCGCACATAAATAAAAATAATATTGAAACATTTTTACAAAAAAAAATATTTAAATCAAATTAATAAAAAAACTGTGCTTGCACATTCTGTGGGGACGCAAATTCTGTGGGCCGCAAATCCTGCGGCGCATATCCTGCTGCGCACATAAATAAAAATAATATTAAAAACAATTTACAATTTTTTTTAAATCAAATTAATAAAAAAACTGTGCTTGCACATCCTGTGGGGCGCAAATTCTTTGGGACGCACATCCTGCAGCGCACATCCTGCTGCGCACATAAATATAAATAATATTAAAACATTTTTACAAAAAAAAAGATTTAAATCAAATTAATAAAAAAACTGTGCTTGCACATCCTGTGGGGCGCAAATTCTGTGGGGCGCACATCCTGCGGCGCACATCCTGCTGCGCACATACATAAAAATAATATTAAAAGCAAATTACAATTTTTTTTTTTAAATCAAATTAATAAAAAAACTGTGCTTGCACATCCTGTGGGGCGCAAATTCTGTGGGGCGCACATCCTGCTGCACACATACTGCTGCGCACATAAATAAAAATAATATTGAAACATCTTTACAAAAAAAAATATTTAAATCAAATTAATAAAAAAACTGTGCTTGCACATCCTGTGGGGCGCACATCCTGCGGCGCACAGAAATAAAAATAATATTAAAACATTTTTACAAAAAAAAATATTTAAATCAAATTAATAAAAAAACTGTCCTTGTACATCCTGTGGGGCGCACATCCTGTTGGGCGCACATCCTGCAGCGCACAGAAATAAAAATAATATTAAAACATTTTTACAAAAAAAAATATTTAAATCAAATTAATAAAAAAACTGTGCTTGCACATCCTGTGGGGCGCAAATTATGTGGGGCGCACATCCTGCAGCGCACATCCAGCTGCGCACATTAATACAAATAATATTAAAACATTTTTACAAAAAAAAATATTTAAATCAAATTAATAAAAAAACTGTGCTTGCACATCCTGTGAGGCGCAAATTATGTGGGGCGCAAATCCTGCAGCGCACATAAATAAAAATAATATTAAAACATTTTTACAAAAAAAAAATATTTAAATCAAATTAATAAAAAAACTGTGCTTGCACATCCTGTGGGGCGCAAATTCTGTGGGGCGCACATCCTGCTGCGCACATACTGCTGCGCACATAAATAAAAATAATATTAAATCATTTTTACAAAAAAATATATTTAAATCAAATTAATAAAAAAACTGTCCTTGCACATCCTGTGGGGCGCAAATTCTGTGGGGCGCACATCCTGCTGCGCACATACTGCTGCGCACATAAATAAAAATAATATTAAAACATTTTTACAAAAAAATATATTTAAATCAAATTAATAAAAAAACTGTGCTTGCACATCCTGTGGGGCGCAAATTCTGTGGGGCGCACATCCTGCTGCGCACATAAATAAAAATAATATTGAAACATTTTTACAAAAAAAAATATTTAAATCAAATTAATAAAAAAACTGTGCTTGCACATTCTGTGGGGACGCAAATTCTGTGGGCCGCAAATCCTGCGGCGCATATCCTGCTGCGCACATAAATAAAAATAATATTAAAAACAATTTACAATTTTTTTTAAATCAAATTAATAAAAAAACTGTGCTTGCACATCCTGTGGGGCGCAAATTCTGTGGGGCGCAAATTCTGTGGGGCGCACATCCTGCGGCGCAAATCCTGCTGCGCACATGTATAAAAATAATATTAAAACATTTTTACAAAAAAAATATTTAAATCAAATTAATAAAAAAACTGTCCTTGCACATCCTGTGGGGCGCAAATTCTGTGGGGCGCACATCCTGCGGCGCAAATCCTGCTGCGCACATGAATAAAAATAATATTAAAACATTTTTACAAAAAAATATATTAAAATCAAATTAATAAAAAAACTGTGCTTGTACATTCTGTGGGGCGCAAATTATATGGGGCGCAAATCCTGCGGCGCACATCCTGCTGCGCATATAAATAAAAATAATGTTAAAACATTTTTACAAAAAAAAATATTTAAATCAAATTAATAAAAAAACTGTGCTTGCACATCCTGTGGGGCGCAAATTATGTGGGGCGCACATCCTGCGGCAGACATCCTGCTGCGCACATAAATAAAAATAATATTAAAAACAAATTACAATTTATTTTTTTGTAAATCAAATTAATAAAAAAACTGTCCTTGCACATCCTGTGGGGCGCAAATTCTGTGGGGCGCACATCCTGCGGCGCACATCCTGCTGCGCACATAAATAAAAATAATATTAAAAACAAATTACAATTTATTTTTCTGTAAATCAAATTAATAAAAAAACTGTCCTTGCACATCCTGTGGGGCGCAAATTCTGTGGGGCGCACATCCTGCGGCGCACATCCTGCTGCGCACATAAATACTAATAATATTAAAACATTTTTACAAAAAAAATATTTAAATCAAATTAATAAAAAAACTGTCCTTGCACATCCTGTGGGGCGCAAATTATGTGGGGCGCACATCCTTCGGCGCACATCCTGCTGCGCACATAAATAAAAATAATATTAAAACATTTTTACAAAAAAAATATTTAAATCAAATTAATAAAAAAACTGTGCTTGCACATCCTGTGGGGCGCAAATTCTGTGGGGCGCACATCCTGCGGCGCAAATCCTGCTGCGCACATGAATAAAAATAATATTAAAACATTTTTACAAAAAAAAATATTTAAATCAAATTAATAAAAAAACTGTGCTTGCACATTCTGTGGGGCGCAAATTCTGTGGGCCGCAAATCCTGCGGCGCATATCCTGCTGCGCACATAAATAAAAATAATATTAAAAACAAATTACAATTTTTTTTTTTTAAATCAAATTAATAAAAAAACTGTCCTTGCACATCCTGTGGGGCGCAAATTCTGTGGGGCTCACATCCTGCGGCGCAAATCCTGCTGCGCACATGAATAAAAATAATATTAAAACATTTTTACAAAAAAAAATATTTAAATCAAATTAATAAAAAAACTGTGCTTGAACATCCTGTGGGGCGCAAATTCTGTGGGGCGCACATCCTGCGGCGCACATCCTGCTGCGCACATAAATAAAAATAATATTAAAAACAAATTACAATTTATTTTTCTGTAAATCAAATTAATAAAAAAACTGTCCTTGCACATCCTGTGGGGCGCAAATTCTGTGGGGCGCACATCCTGCGGCGCACATCCTGCTGCGCACATAAATACTAATAATATTAAAACATTTTTACAAAAAAAATATTTAAATCAAATTAATAAAAAAACTGTCCTTGCACATCCTGTGGGGCGCAAATTATGTGGGTCGCACATCCTGCTGTGCATATAAATAAAAATAATATTAAAACATTTTTACAAAAAAAAATATTTAAATCAAATTAATTAAAAAACTGTGCCTCCACATCCTGTGGGGCACAAATTCTGTGGGGCGCAAATTCTGTGGGGCGCACATCCTTCGGCGCACATCCTGCTGCGCACATAAATAAAAATAATATTAAAACATTTTTACAAAAAAAATATTTAAATCAAATTAATAAAAAAACTGTGCTTGCACATCCTGTGGGGCGCAAATTCTGTGGGCCGCAAATCCTGCGGCGCATATCCTGCTTCACACATAAATAAAAATAATATTAAAAACAAATTACAATTTTTTTTTTTTAAATCAAATTAATAAAAAAACTGTCCTTGCACATCCTGTGGGGCGCAAATTCTGTGGGGCTCACATCCTGCGGCGCAAATCCTGCTGCGCACATGAATAAAAATAATATTAAAACATTTTTACAAAAAAAAATATTTCAATCAAATTAATAAAAAAACATTTGAACATCCTGTGGGGCGCAAATTCTGTGGGGCGCACATCCTGCGGCGCACATCCAGCTGCGCACATTAATACAAATAATATTAAAACATTTTTACAAAAAAAAATATTTAAATCAAATTAAAAAAAAACTGTGCTTGCAAATCCTGTGGGGCGCAAATTAAGTGGGGCGCACAGACTGCGGCGCACATCCTGCTGCGCACAAAAATAAAAATAATATTAAAAACAAATTACAATTTTTTTTTTTAAATCAAATTAATAAAAAAACTGTCCTTGCACATCCTGTGGGGCGCAAATTCTGTGGGGCGCACATCCTTCGGCGCACATCCTGCTGCGCACATAAATACAAATAATATTAAAACATTTTACAAAAAAAATATTTAAATCAAATTAATAAAAAAACTGTCCTTGCACATCCTGTGGGGCGCATATTCTATGGGGCGCACATCCTGCGGCGCAAATCCTGCTGCGCACATAAATAAAAAAAATATTAAAACATTTTTACAAAAAAAAATATTTAAATCAAATTAATAAAAAAACTGTGCTTGCACATCCTGTGGGGCGCAAATTATGTGGGGCGCACATCCTGCGGCAGACATCCTGCTGCGCACATAAATAAAAATAATATTAAAAACAAATTACAATTTTTTTTTTTAAATCAAATTAATAAAAAAAATGTTCTTGCACATCCTGTGGGGCGCAAATTATGTGGGGCGCACATCCTGCTGTGCACATAAATAAAAATAATATTAAAACATTTTTACAAAAAAAAATATTTAAATCAAATTAATAAAAAAACTGTGCTTCCACATCCTGTGGGGCGCAAATTCTGTGGGGCGCACATCCTGCGGCGCAAATCCTGCTGCGCACATGAATAAAAATAATATTAAAACATTTTTACAAAAAAACATATTTAAATCAAATTAATAAAAAAACTGTGCTTGCACATTCTGTGGGGCGCAATTTCTGTGGGCCGCAAATCCTGCGGCGCATATCCTGCTGCGCACATAAATAAAAATAATATTAAAAACAAATTACAATTTTTTTTTTTAAATCAAATTAATAAAAAAACTGTCCTTGCACATCCTGTGGGGCGCAAATTCTGTGGGGCGCACATCCTGCAGCGCACATCCTGCTGCGCACATAAATAAAAATAATATTAAAAACAAATTACAATTTTTTTTTTTAAATCAAATTAATAAAAAAACTGTGCTTGCACATCCTGTGGGGCGCAAATTCTGTGGGGCGCACATCCTGCTGCGCACATAAATAAAAATAATATTAAAACATTTTTACAAAAAAAAATATTTAAATCAAATTAATAAAAAAACTGTGCTTCCACATCCTGTGGGGCGCAAATTCTGTGGGGCGCACATCCTGCGGCGCAAATCCTGCTGCGCACATGAATAAAAATAATATTAAAACATTTTTACAAAAAAACATATTTAAATCAAATTAATAAAAAAACTGTGCTTGCACATTCTGTGGGGCGCAAATTCTGTGGGCCGCAAATCCTGCGGCGCATATCCTGCTGCGCACATAAATAAAAATAATATTAAAAACAAATTACAATTTTTTTTTTTAATCAAATTAATAAAAAAACTGTCCTTGCACATCCTGTGGGGCGCAAATTCTGTGGGGCTCACATCCTGCGGCGCAAATCCTGCTGCGCACATGAATAAAAATAATATTAAAACATTTTTACAAAAAAAAATATTTAAATCAAATTAATAAAAAAACTGTGCTTGCACATCTTGTGGGGCGCAAATTCTGTGGGGCGCACATCCTGCTGCGCACATCCTGCTGCGCACATAAATAAAAATAATATAAAAAACAAATTACAATTTTTTTTTTTAAATCAAATTAATAAAAAAACTGTCTTGCACATCCTGTGGGGCGCAAATTCTGTGGGGCGCACATCCTGCTGCGCACATAAATAAAAATAATATTAAAAAC